>NC_142944.1:50240280-50243961 GCF_046866305.1 Octopus bimaculoides
TGGTACAAGTACACTGGCACAACATATACTTGCACACAAATAAAACACATGCACGAACTTGTATATTCACACAAGAACTCTAACACACAACACATCTACAATGTTTACACTACACTACACTTACACAATCACACACGCAAGCTCTCTCCCCCACCTCGCTCTCCCTCCCCCACCTCGCTCTCCCTCTCTCTCACATGCATCAATTATCTTGAGAAGATTTCAAACCACATTATGCAGCATTAATTGTTTGAGAACATACCATTATCTGATGCTTGTTAATTTCCTCCATGGAAGATCAACAATTCTTCTGCTACAATAAAGTCATTCTGCTAATGTTACCAAAAACCATTCTTCCAGTATTATAAGGCTTATAACAAATTAACTGTCTGCTTTTAAAACAAACTCAACTACAGCTTTTACTTAATTTATTTCTTAAAACCATTCCTTTTTTAACTTCTTACTTCCATGAACTTTCAACTTATTAGAGTGCAGATGTTGAAAAACATAGTTCAGGCTATGAAGAATTTTGGTTATTTAGGAAATCGCTTTCATTGTCACAACAGGGAACTAGAAGAAATTCTAAACTATAACTGACCAAAGAGAACGAGAAATTAAGCCTTGCCACATCTCTGAAGTATTCTGCTCTTAACCACATTACTTCAAATAAATATGTATGCTGGAACATCTTAGTTGAGTAATTACTAGATTTTTAAAATGTTCATCATCATCATCATCATCATAGTTACTATTATTATCATCATCATCATTTTTTAAACCTTTCAATACCAATCCGGCTGAAACCGGCTCTGGCTCTGTAGTACAAATGTCTTGTTTTCATAAGTTTTGAATGAAAATCTTCCACTAAACCTTAGTCACAATTTATGTTCCTAACACTAGCTTAATGATAACTAAGTTATTTTACTAAATTCTTTGTTATATTTGAAATTAATTGAAAGAGACACAGAGCATCTCAACAGAAATATGGTAATAAAAGGGTTAATGCCCATTTTTCTATGCCTGTATGGGTTGGATGGATCCTCTTCAACATAGCATTCTAACATTTGTTGCATTCCTTTATTTTGTTTTCATGTAGCTGAACACCCTGAAATCAGATTTTGCCACTTTTGCCCATGTTTTTTGCCATCTTCTGGCACTTCTTTGCCCTGCTGTCATCATCCATTTTGCATTACATAGCAATACTGATGCAGCCATCTCTCAGCTACACACTGCAACTCTCTTATGCTCGTTTCATCTCTCAGCTCATTTCTATCATATCGTCCATGTGCACTGACATTACATGTCCAGTGAATCATGCTTGCCTCATTTCTTTCCAACATTCTCTCTGTATCTACAGTCAGTTAAACAAGATCACAAACACACACACATGCACATGCATGCACACACACAAACACACATACACACAAACATGCACACAGACAACTGCAGACATACACACGCAAACATACACACACACATACAAAAACCCAAATAAACACACACAATCTGTATCACGTCCTCACGTTGTTTTTTTGTCTTTTTCCTTTTTTGAACTATATATATATATATATATATATATATATATCTTTATACATGTATGTATCAATATGTATTCCTTTCTATGTGTGCATATACATATACACGCACACACACACACACCAATGTATCCCTTTCTATCTGTGTCTGCGTGTGTGTTTATATATATATATATATATATATATATATATATATATATATATATATATATATGTATGTATGTATGTATAAATATGTATCCCTTCTATGTGTGTGTGTGTGTTTATATTTATATATATTATCTCTCTTTCGCTCCTTCTCCCCCCTCTCTCTCTAAACAATAATATAACATCACACATGTACATACACATACAAGCATATAACACATTATATAGCCCTCCCCCTCCTTCGCCCCCACAATCTCCACTAGCCCTTTTACTTCTACACTTTCATAATTTAATTAGAGATTATTATTTGAGTTTTACCTCTTCATAGAAGAGGTCTCTTAAAAGTAAAATTAATTAGTCTCATTTCATGGACCATAAGGGTTCATAGAGCAGGTACTTAATTTCGTTATATTTTTTTCTTTATTTTCATATTTTGTGTTTGGTCCTTTATCACTCTCTGCCCACACACACACACACACTAATACACCATCATCATCATCATCATGATCATGGAATACAGACACTAAATGATAGTGAAATGCACACACGTGTGTATTTCGGCTTACAAATGAGAAAAATGTATTTATTGCAAAAGTAAATACATATATATATATATACATATATATATATGTATTTATACATATATATACATGCCTGCATAGAGGTAATGACAGAGAAATGCTAAGCATTCATGCATACAACATACTTATGTTCATTTGTATTACAGTTCTATATTTGAGAAATGAGGAATTATGTACATTATTTACATTTGATGGATGTTTGTCCTCATCTTGTTTGTTGTTAACACAACGTTTCAGCTGATATACCCTCCAGCCTTCATCAGGTTTCTTGGGGAAATTTCAAACCTGGGTTCTCATTCCTTAGGTATTTTTCGATGTTATTATTATTATTCAGGTCACTGCCTGGAATCGAACTCAGAATCTTGGGGTTAGTAGCCTGCACTCTTAACCACTATGCCATATGCCCACGGGCATATAGCGTAGTGGTTAAGAATCAAATATCCAGGCAACATGATTGTGTTTGGAGTGATCACTAATGATGGTGACATTATGCCTCCATTCATCTTCCCGCATGGCCTCAGACTCAATACAGAGGCCTACATTAAGTGCCTGGAGGAATTAGTGCTGCCCTGGGTCAGGAAGATAGTTGCTGGAAGACTAAGTTGCTGGATAGTGTCTGGCAACAGGACTCTGTACCATGTCATGCAAGCAGGAGAACCCAGTCATGGCTGTCAGATAATTTCTTTGACCACATCACTCCTAACATCTGGCCACCTAACTCCCCAAACTGCAACCCCCTTGATTATTATTTGTGGAGCACAGTTGAGCTAGAGACCAACAAAACTCCTTGTAACTCCAAAGATGCACTGAAGGCATGAATTGTGGCAGCATTCACCAACTTAAACAAGGAGATCATCCAGAAGAGTTGCAGGAGATTCTTAAGTTGTCTGGAGGCTCTGGTTGAAGCCAATGGCAATTCTATTGAATAAATTTACTCTTTAGTATTTCAAGATATTTTTATGTAATTTTGGTAAATATATCCGTTAAAATGAGATGTCAGTGTTATTTTCATTTTTGCGTATTTTAGATGACAATTCATTCACTGCACCCTGTACATATATGCATGAATATATATGTACATAAATTCTTACATAGATTCAAGCGTATGTGCATATATAAGTGCCTATGTATACAAGGGGGTATTAAAAAGTTCCTGGTTTTAAGGGTATTGTGAAAGGCCTGGTTGAAGGCTTAACCTTCTGAGTTCTTTTACAGATCTTAAAAACACTGAAGGACTGTTGCAATAAATGTGTGAATCTGAGAGGGGAATATGTTGAATAAAATCATAATTAACTGATCCTCCTGTATTTTCTTTTACCCTAAACCAGGAACCTTTCAGCATTCCCTTATATATATATATATATATATATATATATGTATATATATATATATATATATGTATATATATATGTATATATATG
>NC_142944.1:50249461-50276961 GCF_046866305.1 Octopus bimaculoides
TTTCTCTCTCTCTCCAGTCACATTTTGGATGTTCCACTAGGTCTAATGCTGGAAGAGTGAAAGGATGTATCTCTGCTGGCAACTACACAGCCATGCAATAACTAATAATAGTGGTGATAGCTGGTACCCATGTCATACATGCAATACTCATGCATATATGCTTACAAGCACGCACATGCATGCACATATATCCTTACACACACACACATATAAATAATAAAGGTGGCTTATTTGCAATTTACAACTGCAAGGCAGATGTATATCATCATCATCATCATCGTTTAATGTCCAACCCATAGCATGGGTTGGACGATTTGACTGACGACTGGTGAACCAGATGGCTACACCAGGCTCCAATCTGATTTGGCAGAGTTTCTACAGCTGGATGCCCTTCCTAATGCCAACCACTCTGAGAGTACAGTGGGTGCTTTTACGTGCCATCGGCACAAAGGCCAGTCAGGCGGTACTGGCAACGGCCATGCTCAAAATGGTGTATTTTACATGCCACCTGCACGGGAGCCAGTCCTGTGGCACTGGCAACGATCTCGCTCGAATGTCTTTACACATGCCATCCAGCACAAGTGCCAGGAAGGCAATGCTGGGCACAGGTGCCATCACGATTTTGCTTTAGATGTCACTAAAATGAATTAGGGTATTAGTCAGCACCAGCATTGCTAGAAATAAGTCAAAGCAACTTTTAGCCATGACAAAGCACTTATCCCTACAGTATCCAGCACATAGCCAGATCGCCAGTGATTTCGCATTTCATTGATGCTTGTCGGTGGCTCTCACCCGGCTGCCTAGGGTTATGCTAGCTCATCTTGTCAGTTTATGTGAGTTACTGTAGAAATCGTACGCTGATTTCATAAATGGTGAAAGTGAAAGTTATAAATAATACAGGTGGCTTATTCACAGCATTGCTAGAAATAAGAGTCAAAACAACTCTTAGCCTCAAGCAAGCACTTAATCTTATGACTCACAAGGAAGGCAAGCTCCTTTTATACGTACGTACATATAAACATACGCTTGTGTATATGTGTGTATATGCATATATGCATGTGTATTGCAGTCATGTATGATATGACTTCAGCTTTCACCACTCTCTTTATTATCAGTTATTACATGGATATATAGTTGCAAGCAGATAGATGTCTTTTTAATCTTCCAATACTAGATCTATAAGCTATGAAGTGTTACTCAGGCACTCAACTATGAGTCCACTGCATCTTATAGCAGAAACAGCTGTAAGCTAATGAAGTTCATAAGAATAATTTATTCTTTTGTCACCTCTTTTTCTTGTATACACACACACACACACACACACACACACACACACACACATGTATAATTTTGTAAACTATGGTTTAAAATGTTCAAGCCTGGTGTACATTTTAATTTTGGATTTGGGGGGGGGGGGGAGGGGGGATTTTTTTAAGGGAAAAGTATGTTTTTGTTGTGAAATAAGTTTTCATACTTGCACAAAATATTTCATCACAGTTCTGTTTCACTTTCACAATGCTTGTTTTGTCCTTTTTTTGCATTTTTTAATATTCTTTTTGTGTTTTTTTTCTTTATAATTCATTTGTTAAAAACCATTACTGAATATTATTTTATCTTTGTTGTTGGTATTATTACCATCATCATCATCATCATCATCATTATTATTAATGCAATAAGTTAGCAGAAATTATTATTATGCTGGACAAAATATTTAGGATTTCTTCCAGTTCTACTTTCTGTATTCAAATTCTGTGGAGGTCAATTTTTTTTTCCCTTTCATTCTTTTGGGGTCAATGAAATAAGCATCAATTGAGCACTGAATTTTTATGTAATAAATAATCTTTCCCCCTAAAACTTCAGTTCTTGTGACTATGGTAGGAACAATTATTATCCTTATTTGCCTTTCATCCTTTTGGGGTTGATAAAGTACCAATGAAACACTAAGAGGCAATGTAATCCACTAGTCCCCTCCCACCAAATTTCAGGCCTTGTGCCTTATTATTATTATTATTATTATTATTATCATCATCATCATGGTGGCAAGCTGGCAGAATTGTTAGTGCACTAGATGAAATGCTAAACAGTATTTTACCCATCGCTACGTTCTGAATTCAAATTCCACCAAGGTTGACTTTGCCTTTCATCCTTTTGGGGTCTCCCAAAATTGCTGCTCTTCTGGCAAAATTTGAAGCTATTTATTAATTATTATAATTATTAAAGTAGTGAGCTGGCAGAATTGTTAAAGGAGAATTTCTTAGCGGCGAGCTGGCAGAATCATTAGCGCGCCGGGCGAAATGCTTAACGGTATTTCGTGTGCTGTTACGTTCTGAGTTCAAATTCCGCCAAGGTTGACTTTGCCTTTCATCCTTTCGGGGTTGATAAATTAAGAACCAGTTACGCACTGGGGTCGATGTAATCGACTTAATCCCTTTGTCTCTCCTTGTTTGTCCCCTCTATGTTTAGCCCCTTGTGGGCAATAAAAAAATAAGAATTTCTTTCGGCTTTACTTTCTGAGTTCAAATTCTGCTGAGGTCAACTTTGCCTTTCATTCTTTTGGGGCTCAAAATAAAATAAGTACTAGTAGAACACTGAGGTCGATGCAGCCGAGTAGCCTCCTTTCCCCAAAATTTCAGATCCTGTGCCTATTGTAGAAAGAATTATTATTATCATCATTATTATTATTATTATTATTATTATTATTATTATTATTATTATTATTATTATTATTATTATTATTGTTGTTGTTGTTGTTGTTGTTGTTATTTTCATTGTTATTAAAATTGTTGCTTTTGTTTACTTTCAGGTAAGCATTGTCCAAGAACAAATTGATCAAGCAACAGAATACAAGGGCCAGTTGACTAAGAAAGAGAAAAGCATTAATGATCCTGCCATGAAGAAAGTCTATCAGGCAGAGATCAGAATGATTGATGAGCAAAATGAGCGACTAATGATGCAGCTACTGCACTATTGTGCAGGTTTGCAGCATTGCCTTGATCAACAAGAAGAAGAACGTCAGAAGGTTGAACAAGCTCAACCCACTCTTCCTGTTTCTGCTGGTCTTCAGTCAAATTCCTCCAGTCCATTACCGATCCTTTCCATTTCGGTTGTGCCTCCTGATGTAACAGATGGAATGATGGAAGCTAATGAAGGTAGCATCAATGATGGCACAAACATTGATAATGGTAGTGATGGTGATGGCAATGGAAACGGTAATAGTGTTTTTGACAGCAGTAGACCAAGTATGAGGGCCACTAATGCAATGAGATCTAATGGTGCAGTCACTGGAGGTGACACCTCAGAGGAACTAGAACACAATATTTCCAAATACCCACAAATGTCCGTTGTGATATCACCACCAATGCTACCACCATCACCACCGTCACCAACACCATTGCACCACCAAGAAGAAGAAGAAGAAGAAGAAGACGAAGACGAAGAAGAAGAAGAGGAACAAAATGAAGTGCCAGTTCAACAACAACAATCTCCATCACCTCCCACCGCCACAGTCACTCCTTACCAAGATCATCTCCTTCCAGCAGCAACTGCTGTACTACAGCCAGTGCAACAACCATTGTTGTTGTCATCATCATCTTCATCATCAACGTCTCCCGCAACTGCTGCATGGTCATCATTGTCATCATCATCATCGTCATCGTTACCATCATCATCGTCGTCGTCGTCGTCGTCAACAACAGCCACACCTGCAGCAGCAACAACAGCAACGGCAACAACAATAGCAGCTACTGCAGCAGCAACAACAACAACTTCAACTACAGCAGCAGCAACAACTATTATACCAACAATGTCACCTGAATCACAACCACCAACAACACCAGGAGTAGCTACGACAACAACAACAACAACAACAACAGCAGAAACAACAATTAATCAGCCACAAATTGCTGACAAGCAACTAAATTTACTTAGCAAGTCTGTAGAATGCTCCGATTCTTGACAACTGAACATATCCTGATCTCCAATTACCATTGGTTACTGATTACATCATGTGACTATTTACTGTCACTGACAATGTCCAAGGCCTATTGGTCATTAAGCTAAATTTTAAAATATATCTGTATATATATATATATATATATATATATATATATATTTATATATATATATACACACCAATTATAACTGAAATCATTAACTGTTAACCCGAACAAGTATGTGCTGCTGTATAAGGCTAGTTGCACAATTGTGTACATACATAAAGCATGCATGAACACACATACATGTATGCATATCTGAAGAAGTGTGTGTTTGCTTTTGTGTGCTTGTGTGTTTGTAAGGCTGACTGAATGAACAAGTGTATCGTTGATGTGTTGGAATTTATGTGTATATATATATATATATATATATATATATATATATATGCATGTGTGTATGTGTGTGTGCATGTATAAATATTTATGTTAGTATGTCTGAGCAAGTGTATATATGCACACACACATAGATGCTCATATAAGCATGTATATGAATGCCTCTCTCTCTCTCTCTCTCTCTCTCTCTGTAAATGTATATATATACATGTATATATATATATATATATATATATGTATATAAATAATATGTAATGTGTTGTATATATATTTCAAATGATGAAAAAGTATGACTTAGATAATTTCTTTCCATTTAATGCTTAGATGCTTACAAACCGTATCATGAATCTGTTTTTCTTTCAGTGATCAGGGTGTTTTTTTTTGTTGTTTTAATATAAACATGAAAATTACAGCAAAGCTATGTGATAGTGGTGTCAGACGTGGCATGAAGAGCTCATATGTTTGACATTCACATTGCGTTTTTATTCTTCTCCTTTGTTTTATTATGACATGCACATTGCATTTTTAATCTTTTACCATTTTACGAATTCAGTGTGCACATGCTCATTGGATGCTCATACTTCTTTTTCAGTTCCTACTCAAAAACGGTTTACAAATCACAACCATATCATGAACTTGCAGTCATGAGGAATGCTTCATGCTCCAATGGTTGTGAAAAAAGCAGGTCTCTCATTTGGAACTGAGTTTCTTAATTAAAAATAATTTTCAAATTGTTATTTTATCGGTATCAGTTCTTTTTAATAAAATGTTAGCTTATGTCCAGATCTTTAGGTGTTAGAAACCTAAATATACATACATTCACTCACACGCACACACACACACAATAACCTGACAGGTTACTACCCAGAAATCCGGGTCTGTGTGTATCACATAAGGCTAGAGATGGGAACGATATATATATATATATATATATATATATATATTACACCCAATAATTACTTCTCCTACATTTCGCACTCCACAAACTTCGAATATACCCTTCAACACTCTGAAGAGATCGGCCAAACTACTGGCTGCATCGAAACGTACGTAAGTGACTAAGACATAATATACAAAATGACTCATTACATAACCTAAACCTCCACACTGACTCATTTCACAAGTTCCACATAATAAAACAACGGCTATCTAGTCCAACGAAAATGCTTTTTCTTGTATCTGTTGCTCCATTCTCCAAGTAAATACATACATATATATATATATATATATATATATATATATATATATATATATATATATATCGATGTTAGATAATCCACAAATCCAAGAGTATCCAATAATGAATGGAAACTTAAGCATGGCATAAAAACAAAGCAGATGAATGGTTT
Organism: Octopus bimaculoides; assembly: GCF_046866305.1. Lineage (NCBI taxonomy): Eukaryota > Metazoa > Mollusca > Cephalopoda > Octopoda > Octopodidae > Octopus > Octopus bimaculoides. The sequence continues at coordinate 50,255,136 of NC_142944.1, forward strand.
ATGTAGTATTGCTACAATTGTTTCATTAGAAGTCATTATTGTGACATAAATATAATACAATTAGATTGCATAATGTTATATAACTCCCAACTCATCAGGCTACCAAATAAACAAGTGAGCATTGGCTTTTTGATTAATCAGCAGATTATCAACAATTGAAATTTCTAATCAGGTAACCAACATTTAAGAAATTTAAGGTAGGTGTGTCTCCAGCTAGCCAATCTTGAGAGGTGGATAGTGGAATAAGGTCATAAATATAGGGTTAGTTAAAAGCATTGATATCCTTACAAAGTGATTAAGCCAAGTGACCTTGACTACAAAGGCCAGTAGCAGCAGACTTTACTTGAATAGAGCAGATAATAGGTGCCAAGCATGATATCTGATCCTATCATAGCATAAAGGCAGCTACAAGTGCTGCTCCAAAAACCTTTTACTAACCTGTATTCAAATTCAGCATTAGTTTTTCATTTGATTAATTAATCTTGATAAAATGTTCTGAAAGAAAACTGCCAAATTAACAGAATTTTAGCATAATTTAATGGAGATCCTTTTAATTATAATACAGGGAGAAAATTTTGGCAAAACCACTAGTTAGCTATAGTTTCTACAAATCGTCCAAGAAGGAGATTCCATTGTGATTGGTCTGTATTTTTATCTATTTTGCAATCCTAATGGGCTCGTATGTTTTATCTAATCATGTCTTAGTTTCATTGAGCCTCAGTTCCTATATATACCTCTTTGCTTTTTCTGATACTGAGTATATTGTTTCGGTACTTTCATACTTGCAGAGGGCCATACTCATATCTACTGGCTCTTGGAGGATACTTGTCATACACTGTCCATATACTTTCCATGTATTTTGCAGCTGTAAGACTCCATTTGATTTGGTTTGTACTGAGTACATTTTGGTGGAGGGGGTGGGGCTTCATACTTCAAGCATCTAGTCATTGGTGTTCTTTAGGTAGGCATCTACACCTATGGTTACTGTCTTTAGAGACAGTTGTGCCTGCAATCAATCGACATCCTTCATCCTTTCATGAGATGCATAATCTGTCTACATTTGCCTTTGTGTGACTCATGCAATGCATTGTGAGGAACTTGTGTATTGTTGTTTCAATTTTATTGATCTTACTGAATGACCATTTTATGATATTAAAACTGTAAGTTACAACAGTTACAGCTAAGGTATTGATTGCATCAATCTTATTCCTTGCTTGCTTATGGGATTGACATATCCACGGGTAGACATCTTTTGTCACCATGATTTTTTTACCCCAATGACTTGTCTATTAGTCTGAATAGCACAGTCAGTTTGGATGCCAAAGTCACAAAGAATGGTGGTATTTTTATTTTCCACTATTTTGGTAAAGTTATGTTCCCATCAGTTCATCTCATACGGGAGTCCAGATTTATGGCATATGAGTCTGTGCATACACTGGCTAAATTTATCTTAGTAATTAATTTATTCATGTGAGGCTAGCATAGATTATCCAAAGATGCACTACAAGAACAGCAGACAGGATCAGCACCCAAGCTATTATAACAAAGTACTCTATTTCTGATTTAAGTCCAGATGCAGCCAACCATTGATGGGTCATATTTTTACCTATTGGTTTTTGAAGGGTATTTGCCAAGTGACGCTTAACTTTTCTAGGTATTTTCCAGCACTGACATTGCATTGGGATTAGCTTATAATTTTTACCTGTTTTGCAGTCACATCTGTTTCATCAAATTGTGACTCAGTTCCATTGATCCTCAATTACTTTATTTACTTATTCACCTTTTCTGTTTTTGAGTACATTTTTGGAATCTTGATACATGTAGCATGTAGCTATTTAGAAAAGAATGGAAGTTTCTAAGTCTTTTGGATTTTTGTTCCAAAAGATAGAATAGTCACCTTGATACCACCTTTATTGCTATTTAAAAAAATTTTTTTATGTAAATGGAAGATTGTTGATTGACTGTTTCTGTTAGTTGAGAAGTGAAATTTATCCTCTAAAAATCACCTCCTAAGTGCTGCACATGTAGAGGCTACTTTTGTACTCATTGCCATTTTTTAAGTTTGTATTGTCAAAGAATAAATGGTTATTTTCAAGTATTAATTTCATTATTTCTAAAATTAAGTCTTTTGAGAATCTTCTCTGAATATAATTTGGATGTTTTGTCAACCAGAAGTTCATGGCTTCATTTCTAAGTCGTGTGGGATATTGATGTATGTATCAGGTCATTAAGAATGAAATGTCTGATTTTGAACTGAAAGTTTTACTTATCTCAATAAAAAGGCAATGAAGTTAATCAAAGAATGCACCTAAATTATCAACACAATTTTGCCATTTTATCTGTAGCTTATTTATGCCAACAGTGAAGAATTCTGGAGAGCATGAGGTGATGAAATCACAAAAGGCTGTTTTTGCATCTTCTTCAGATTTGAAGTTTTTCCTGCAAAAAAGTTGTCTAATGTCTGGAAAATGTGATAGTCAGTTGGTGCAAGGTCTGGTGAATATAGTGGATGGCAGAGTACTTCCAAGTTCAGTTCCTGAAACTTGAGTAGCATTCTTTGTGCAACATGTTGTCGAGCATTGTCTTGCAAGAGAATTGGCCTGTCTCTATTGACCAATCTCAGTTATTGAATTGCAAGTTCACTCATCATTTCATCCAGTCGGTTGATGTATACATCTGCTCCAATTGACTTACCAGGTCTCATGAAGCTGTAGTGGATGACACCAGCGCTGGACCACCAAACAGGCACCATTAGCTTCTTCTGGTGAATATTCTTTTTTGGATTGGGTTTTGGCACTTTGTCTCTATCCAACCACCAAACAGAACACTTGCTATTGTTATAAAGAATCCATTTTCATCACACGTAATAATACAATGCAAAAATGGTTTGCTTTTATTCTGTGACAGCAAAGAACAGCAAGTTTCAAGATGACGTGTCATTTGATGCTCATTCAGTTCATGTGGGACCCACTTGTCCAGTTTCTTTACCTGACTGATTTGTTTCAAATGGTCCAATAAAGTTGGAATCGAGACATCAAACCTTGCTGCTTTCCAAGCTCATCATTGCCCACCTTGGTCTCAGGTCTACTACAAAGCTGATTTTCAAGAGTAAAGTCACTAGACTGGAACTTCTCAAACCATTGACATACAGTGTGCTCATTCACCACATCTTTACCAAACACTTCATAGATATTTCGAGCTGTCTGGGATGCATTAGTTCCATGAAGGAACTCATATTCATAAACAACACAAATTTTTGATCTGTCTCTGGGTTCACAAAAATTGATTTACAAAAGAAAACTCACAATATAATCAAATACCATGAATTGCATTTCAAAAAAGGGATGATGTAACTCTTCAGTGTTGTAAAACAAAGAAGTGTCAGGATAAAACATTAGAGTTAATGACTGTCAAACTTGGTGCAAAAGAAAATTCGGCCATTTCATTCTTAATGACCTGATACTCGTTATGTCAAAGCTGAGTATTGTTTCCCGGTGTATTCTTTCTGATATGTAATTTAGAAAGTCCATATCATTTCAAATGAAACTCTGCACCATTTTTCATAATGGTTTCAGTATTATATTTAATAGGCATTGTGTGTTTGATGTTAGGCTTGGAAATGATTGGAATTTCAAGTTTCAGTTTTGGAATTTCAACCTATGTTCTATGTTTGCCTTGAATTTGTTTTGATTTATGAACTTTAGGTAATCCATAAAAATTATTGGTCTTTGAAGTTTGTTAAATAATTGATTTTATTCTGTTAGGCTCTTTGTTTTCATCATCAAGTTGTTACAAAACCATGCCTCTATAATGGTTTTTATTCATAATTATAGTTGCTCCACTCCTGTCAGCTTTTAGATAATTATTGATGAGTCTTTTTATAAAATACTGAATACCTGTAATTAGTCTTTAGATATGTATATATTAGATTCACATTTCCTCTCTCTACTGTCAGATTGTGCTGATCACCATAGGTAGGTTATGTATTCTTTCAAGTATTTATCTCTAAGGATGGTTTGAATCCTATTTTTGCTTTTGACTAGTGATTCATCCATATATTCAGCATCTTGGAAGAATTCACTTAATCATAATTTTTGGCAAAATTCTTTTTTCTTTTGCAAGCTTGGTTTTGTTAGACTGAGTGGATGTGAGTGTTAGACCATTCTCTGAGATTTTAATTTCTTGTTGAGATGATATTTTGTTGGATAAAGTTATTATTTTGGGTTTACTTGTATGTTTTTTAATATTTCTTTAGTGATGGTGTAATTTTTTTTCCTTTTTTTGGTGAAAGATCTCTTGATTCTTATTTGTGTTAGGGGTGTTTTTTGTTGGAATTTTGCATTCTGTATGTTAATACTCCAGGTTGGTTATCTCTGAGCAAGTAAACCCTTGTTTGTTGGTTAAGAGATTGGTTCCTTATTCTTTTGTTGTTCCTTGTAGTTTTGCTGGGTCTTTGATTTGGCCTCTAATGATTTCTGTTACCTTTGTGTCTTGTCCTACTTCTTATTACACCTGTGCATAGTCAAACTTTTGAGTTTCTTTGAGGACTGAAGGACTTTTGTTTGTTGTGTGAAAATCCTCCATTTCTTAATACCAATAAATACAAAAGAACAGTTCAAAAATTGACTTTAAGAAAGAATTGAGTCTCAAATCAGAAACACCACTCTTCCTTTTTTTTGAAACCCACCTGAATACTGGAAGTTAAACTATCATGATATCATTTAACCTCTAATCATTAAACTGGGAAAAATGACCAGGAACATCATTCTTCTTCGTTTTTCAAATATATACTATTTACCAAGGATATTTTTATTTCTACCATATATATATATATATATACATATATATATATGTTTTGTGTACATTTACATATATATATTACATCATATGTAAACAAACATCAGTTTGTTTTTGAAGCGTTGAAATGTACTGTAGAACAAGCAGAAAGATTTTTTTTTAAACATATTTTTTTAACGTTTTTTAACTGAACAATACATATAAAGGATAATATCCGTTTTAAGAGCAGAAAAGTTTGCTGGCAAATTTTTCTGTTCTTAGAAAGGATTTTATCCTTTATATGTACTGTTCAGTATTTATGTGTTGAAAAAAAAAATCTTTCTACTTATATATATATATATATGTATATATATATATATATATATATATATATGTATATATATATATATATATATATATATATATATATATATATATATATATATATATATATGCACTTTTATCTTTTTCCTTTGTTTTTATGTCTGTTTATTTATGCTTCTTTGCTTGCATTGGTTGGAGGTATATGTTATTGAAAAATTGTTTTGCTGCTAGATGCTCTTTCTATACCTAACCCTACCTTCACTGTTTCACAAAAAAGGGGGTATCTTATTCCACAATGTCCTCAAAATGCAAAACCAGTAGATGCCCAGTTGACAGGAGAAATGACAGTGATATCTCTGTCTATAGCTGAGCAATTTGGGGGGAAATGTAAATGTAAACAAACACACAGGCATGCACATGCACACATACACACACACATACACACACATACACACACACACACACACACACACACACACACACACACACACACAATCCATTGTTTTGCTACACATATTTTCTTATCTCCAGGAATATAGTCATCCAGGGAAACAATAATCACATTGAGCTGTGACTTCTTTGCTGAGACAAGACTTTTGTGAATTTGTGGCAGTTTACTGGAATTTCCAGAAGGATATTACTATTTCCACTTCTATTAGATCTCTGCTTGAAACATGTTGGTCTCTGTACTAAACATTCAATAATACCCGAGGCATACTGACCTACGTCCAGCCTGTGTACAGATGACATATCACATGGCGTCTGAGATAGCGTGTAAAGGACATATCCTGTTCAACCTCTAGATGGCAGCAGTATAGTCATCATTGGCATGATTTCAGATTTCTTGATGGAAGACACCAAGTCTTTGATCATCTTAGTCAGAGACTCAGTAATAAAATCAGGCTCCGTACTTTGTGACATTACCAAACACCTTAAAAGTTGGCTCTCATCCCTCAGCAGGAAGTGAACATGGGCCTTCAGCATCCTAAATCTGTCTAGTGGTTCTAGGGTTGCGCAGTGGTATTTTTTACTGAATGTCTTCAAGGAATGCAGTCAAGAAGGTAATCCAAGTGCAAGAGAATGGAACATTCTTCTATAACAAGTTCTAGTTGTTGTAGGATCTTCTAGCAGGCAGTTTGTTTGCTCACAGTATTCTCATTCTGTAACTTCATGGTGATTGGTAAAAATTTAACTTGTCCCAAGTTGTGTTCCTCCTATCAGTGAAGTTCAGTCATATTTTGTAAGAGTGGTGGGGATGAAAGACTGTTGTTTTTTTTTCTTTTTGGGTGTGTGTGTGTGTGTGTGTGTTCATAATACACCAGTGGTTTCTTTACTTCTACAAAGATGTTTCTTCTTTCTATTGAGAGTCAGATTAGATTAAATTTGTTTATGCTACATTAGATTTCTCCAATAAAAATAATATTTCAAGAATATTTTTATGGATTGTTTCATAGGATTATTTTTGTCCTATTTTATCTTTTTTATTATACATGTTCCACTTGTGGCCTACTATTCTACTCAGTAGGACAATGCTTGGGGAGTTTCATGAGCAGCAGTACCTGCTCAATGTTTGGTATGCCAAAGTTCAAGAGGGTCACAAGAAGATCATCCATTTTGTATTCCACATGCCTCTATTGCAGCTTCCTTCATTTTTGTGTTATTTCCTTGCCTCCTCACTTTTGTTAAATTCAAATCGGTTCTGCCAGTGATGTAGCAGTGACTGGAAGAATGTTGAAACTGGTTGAGAAACAGAGCTACTTTTTGCAAAGATTGTTTCTGTTAGTGGAAGAACCTCAGAGCTTTTGTACTATTTTCTACACCTCAAAGTAACGCAGTAGTGTGCTTTCTCGTTGGTCTGAAGATTGCCCTTCCTCGTTATGTATGGTTTTCTGCTGTGAATTTAAAACTTCTTTTCATTGCCTTGCTTATCTTTTTCCGATCTGTACGGTTGCTAGCATTTCAAGTAATTACTTTCCTTTGTATTTTCCAACATTCACACACACATACACACACACATTTTAACTGTTTGGATTGTGTCTGTAAGTTGTTTGTAGTTTTGTGCTGGCAAGTAGTCTTTTGCATTTGTTATTTTGTATGATTCAAGTGCCTTTTTCATTTTTGGGTCTTGGCTCAATAATGGTATGTTCTGTTAGATAATGCTGTGTTTCATCACTTATGAAACTTGGTATATATTTTAAGAGAGGTTTTAACAGAAAGTCAATGAAGTTGCTAAGTCTGTGTGTTACACAGATTGGGCCTACTACGATTGGTCTTACTTTGAGATCCTTCAGATATTGTATATTAATGCAGACTGAGTGTGTTTCTTTAGAAATATTGTAGTTTTATTTCTATGGATTTTGTGAAGTCCATAGAGGTTACTGATTTTAGTTAGAAAATTTGTTAGGTAATTTGTTTTTTATTAGTTATGCCTTTTCCATGTTAGTTTATGAGAGTATTAAGTTTAAACAATGTATTTGTTTGTTGGTAGTTGTTTACTATATTATAGTGGGTTGTGTCTTGAAGCAGAGTTAATATGTCAATTTTTTAATTGTTCAATATTCATAATAATAATTACAGCACTTTCCTTATCAGCTTTTTTTTTTTATAACTGTTACATTTGTTTTTCAGAATATATATATAATTTTCCATTCTGTTCAACTAGTGGTGGACTTTGGTTTAGGAAATGGAATTTCATTGTATTGGAAGGTAGATATAAACTCACAAAATTTGTTTAGTCTTTGTTTATCCCTTTCTTGGGTGAGAGTTACTTTTGTTTTGCATGATGGACTGATTGTTGTTTTTTTATTGACTAGTTCTTCTCTTAATTTTAAATTTCTACAGATGTTTGAAATGTTATGTCATACTTCACTCTGGTGCTGGGGATAAATTTTAGATCTTTTGAAAGGATGTCAATTTATTGTTTTGAGAGTTTTAAGTTGGAAAGATTTTTTTTTCTTATTTTAGCTTATTGCACTTGAATGTCCTGTGTGTGTGTACACACACACACACACATACAGAAAGAGAGAGAGAGAGCTGGTAGAGTAGACATGATAAAAAGAACTCAAATACATTAGTATATATATTTTTATACTTTTAATCTGTAGAAAGTGACTCTGGGGTTGAAAGTTTCATGTATATGTATGTCTTTCTCTCTCTCTCTCTCTCTCACACAAATCACAGCTGTTGGTACATTTGATGTATAATTGAGTTTGATTCCACTGCCCTCATCTGTGCCTCATGTCGGGCTGTTGGTTCATCCAGTATTGTGGAGAGGAGGATGTCTAATTCCTTTTTAAAGACACCTACTTCCACCTTATGCAAATTTCTTAATTTTTGTGGCAGGGCATTGAAAAGCTGTGGGCCTTTGAACACTAGAATATTGCAATACCCGGTCCTGAATTTAGATGGAGTGGATGGCACCTTTGGTACAATACAATGGTGGCCGGTTCTGGCATTTGTATAACACTTAATACCAAAGTTAGGTATTAGCCCTTCTAGGATTTTCCATATGTATATTATTGCATATCTGTCACTCCTTCACTAAGCCTATCCCTATAGCTCATCCACTGCCCTGTTTCAATCTTTTTAGTGTAGTGGTATTGGACTGCTTCAAGTTCCGCTGTTAGTTTGGCACTATGTGGTGACCATAACTGGGAACAGTAGTCAGGCGGCTGAGAACAAAGGTTCTCCATAGGGTCATCATAATTCCTTGGTTTCTTGTCTTGAAGGACGTCAGTATACATCCTGCCAGTTGTCTGCACTTTGCTGCCATCTTGCTGATGTGCATATGAAATGATGCGTCATTGCACATGCTGATCCCCAAGTCTTTCACTACCTGTGACTTTGGGATTGTAGTGCCTTCAGGTCCTGTAAATGTACATTGTACTGTATCTGTACTGAGTTTATATTGCAGAACTTGAAATTTTCCAGCATTAAACTGCATGTTGTTTATTTCAGCCCACTTGTACACTGAGTTCAGGTCCCATTCTAAGCTTGTAATATCCTCTTGATTTCTTACTGCCTGTGATAATTTTGTGTCATTGGCATAGCTGGTGACAGTGGCTGTCTGAGTGACTGTGGGCATGTCTAAGAGGGCTATTATGAACAGTAATAGCCCTAGAACAGTTCCCTGGGGGACATCACTTACAATTTCAGTTCCCTCAGAGAAGGTGCCATTGGCTGCAACTACCTAACTTCTGTTTTTAAGTAAGTCGTGCAGCCACTCTCCCAGTTTACCAGCGATGCCAAGGTCTCGTAGCTTATGACATATCATGACATGATCTACCTTTGCAAAGTCTAGGCATATCACACTGACATCTGAATGGTCAAGCAGCTGTTTCAAAATCTAGTCATAGTGCTGACACAGCTGTGTGAAGCAGCTTTTTCCTGGGTGGAAGATATGCTTCTGTGTTGTGGCATTGAACCAGATGCCATATCATTGAGAAATGAATTTTTTTAGCCATACAGCTACATCAGCATCTATTTATACATTCATGTCTGTGCTTGATCACACTATCATGTGCCACCCCCCATACACAATCCATTGTTTTGCTACACATATTTTCTTATCTCCAAGAATATAGTCATCCAGGGAAACAATAATCACATTGAGCTGTGACTTCTTTGCTGAGACAAGACTTTTGTGAGTTTGTGGCAGTTTACTGGAATTTCCAGAAGGATATTACTATTTCCACTTCTATTAGATCTCTGCTTGAAACATGTTGGTCTCTGTACTAAACATTCAATAATACCCGAGGCATACTGACCTACGTCCAGCCTGTGTACAGATGACATATCACATGGCGTCTGAGATAGCGTGTAAAGGACATATCCTGTTCAACCTCTAGATGGCAGCAGTATAGTCATCATTGGCATGATTTCAGATTTCTTGATGGAAGACACCAAGTCTTTGATCATCTTAGTCAGAGACTCAGTAATAAAATCAGGCTCCGTACTTTGTGACATTACCAAACACCTTAAAAGTTGGCTCTCATCCCTCAGCAGGAAGTGAACATGGGCCTTCAGCATCCTAAATCTGTCTAGTGGTTCTAGGGTTGCGCAGTGGTATTTTTTTACTGAATGTCTTCAAGGAATGCAGTCAAGAAGGTAATCCAAGTGCAAGAGAATGGAACATTCTTCTATAACAAGTTCTAGTTGTTGTAGGATCTTCTAGCAGGCAGTTTGTTTGCTCACAGTATTCTCATTCTGTAACTTCATGGTGATTGGTAAAAATTTAACTTGTCCCAAGTTGTGTTCCTCCTATCAGTGAAGTTCAGTCATATTTTGTAAGAGTGGTGGGGATGAAAGACTGTTGTTTTTTTTTCTTTTTGGGTGTGTGTGTGTGTGTGTGTTCATAATACACCAGTGGTTTCTTTACTTCTACAAAGATGTTTCTTCTTTCTATTGAGAGTCAGATTAGATTAAATTTGTTTATGCTACATTAGATTTCTCCAATAAAAATAATATTTCAAGAATATTTTTATGGATTGTTTCATAGGATTATTTTTGTCCTATTTTATCTTTTTTATTATACATGTTCCACTTGTGGCCTACTATTCTACTCAGTAGGACAATGCTTGGGGAGTTTCATGAGCAGCAGTACCTGCTCAATGTTTGGTATGCCAAAGTTCAAGAGGATCACAAGAAGGTCATCCATTTTGTATTCCACATGCCTCTATTGCAGCTTCCTTCATTTTTGTGTTATTTCCTTGCCTCCTCACTTTTGTTAAATTCGAATCGGTTCTGCCAGTGATGTAGCAGTGACTGGAAGAATGTCGAATCTGGTGTGATATTCCTTATGAAAGTCAAGATATATCACACTGACATCTGAATGTTGAAGCAGCTGTTTCAAAACCTAGTCATAGTGCTGAAGGAACTGTGTGAAGCAGCCTCTTCCTGGGTGGAAGATATGTGATCTGTACACAGGCTGGACATAGGTCAGTATTCCTCCATGTGAATCAATCACATGCTGAGTATTGTTCAGTAGGTCATTTTCTTCTAGGAACATTATCAACTTCTTTCTGCTTCATGACTTTCCTGATATATGAAGTTGGAGAGATTAGCCTGTAGTTTTTGACCTCTGCTCTGCTGCTTCCACCTTTGTGGATAGGGCATATAATACCTTCTTTCAGCTTTTTAGGAAGCATGCTGAAAGTGAACAATCAAATCATTAAGCAGGTGTCATTCTTCAACTACCATCAAACTTTAATCACAAAAGATGCAAGATGTGTGAAGGAGAATAAAGATGAATAGAGCTTGCAAAATCTGCTTTATCAAAATTGTTTAACATCTTGAGAAACCATACACTGAACATCAAGACCTAGATCCGTATGTTGAACCTATGTTAATATATTGAAGTGAGGCATGGTCTGTAACATCAGGAATGAGAAAGAGCTTGGAGAGCTGTGAAATGAAAATATATATATATATATATATATAAAGGGTATACCACCCATGTGGTCATGACTGGCAATAGAAAGTTTCCTTCTGAGGCACAAGTCCAGGCAAAGGTGTTTTGTAGAGGGCCAGTAGTCGTCCATGCATACCAGTCTCCCCTCTCCATGCTACTGATGTTGTCCAAGGGAAAGACAAAGACCTATACAGCTTGGCACCAGTGATGTTGCAACTCATTTCTATAGCTGAGTGAATTGGAGCAACGTGAAATAAAGTGTCTTGCTCAAGAATGCAACGCACTGCCTGCTCCTGGAATCGAACTCAACTTTGCAGTTGTAAGCCTGATGCTCCAGCCACTGACCCCATATATTTATACATATGTACATATGGACCAAAAACACCTACAGACATACAGCCTATACAGATCACCAGAAATCTCTCCAGTGTGATCTTATAAAATAAACTGGAAGTTGCTGAGGCCATTTCTTTGGCAAAGTTAAAAAAAGCTTTAGCATTTGATTCAATATTTTTTATTACCCAGGTCTCCTTGTCCTGCCATTAATTCTATGCTGTGTGGTGACTACAGTTGGAAGGAGTAGTCTAAACAGCTGAGAACATATGTCCTCCAGAGGACCATCATGGTTTCCTATTCCCTGATTCTGTAAATTCAAAGAATCTATTTAACCAACTGCCTGCATTTTATTGCCAATTTAGTAATATACACCCGGAAAGAATCATCATTACTCATGTGAGTACCCAAATTGTGCACTGATTCAGAGAATGCAATCAGTATTTCACTTATCCTCACTGGGTTTTCTGTGAAAGAGGTCCCCTATTTTGTAATGTACAGAGGCTGTTTCCTTTGCAAGTTAAAGAAGCTTTGGGGGTTTAGCTTTATTTTTTTTTTACAACTCAGACGTTTCTCAATCTCCATCAGTGTTGTTTTCTTGTGGAACTTTTCACCACTTCTGAAATGTTTGTTTAGGTAGTTTGCAATCTTTCTTGTCTCATAAGTGTTTTCCTCTCCTTACGGATCTCATTCTTGCACTCTGGGGCAGTTTTGTCACGTCTTGCATTACGGACATGTCAGTGTCTGGTGTGGAGAGACGTCTAGGCCAATATACAGGGAAAAATATTACCTTGCTTTGGAAATTTGGAAATGGATATGATTTGGGGGGTGTAAAGGGCATCTAGCTGTAGAACAACCTTAAATACAGAGAAGTTGTCTTTGAAACAATAATGATAATTTATATAAGTATATATAAATATATATTTATATAAGTATATATAAAAATATATAATAATAATATGCTTACATATACGTGTGTGTGTAATATATATGTATGGTGGTTTCTCCCATTGAACAGTATATGACTGTTTAGTTGTGTAATGAACTATGCTGCCTGTTGCTTGAACTAATGTGAGTATGCATTCCATAGGTGCATGTACTGTTAATGTAATTCTCAACAGAACTGATGATGCGACAAGACTGGATCTTCAATTTACAGGTACAATATATTTATTTATATTTATGTATAAATGCATGCATGCTCATTTGTATGTGTGTGAGTGTGTGATTGCTTACAAATTGATGTAAGAAAAATATATATGTATGTGTATGTGTGCATTCACGTATGCAATGGAATTATATTACTAAGTATTTAAATTCTCTGTGTTGTGTATGTTTATGTGTGGTTTTTTTTTACTGTTTATATACGTCTACATGTATGTGTGTATAACCATCTACATTGCTCGTAGTTAGAAAATGGCTTTCACTGAATGTTATTTCAATACGTAATGTAATTTGTTTTCAGATTACCAAACATGTCGTTGACTAAACACCATCATCATCATTCACTTATTATTATTATTATTATTATTATTAAGGCAGTGAGCTGACAGAACTGTTAGCATGCTGGGCGAAATGCTTATTGGTATTTTGTCTGTCTTTACGTTCTGAGTTCAAATTCCACTGGAGTTGACTTTGCCTTTTATCCTTTCAGGGTTGATAAAATAAGTACCAGTCGAGCACTGGGGGTCAATGTAATTGACTAGTCACCTCCCCACAAAATTTCAGGCCTTGTGCCTATAGTAGAAAAGATTATTATTATTATTATTATTTGTTTTAGAATTTTATCAAATATTTTAAAAGAAAAACAAAAAAAGGAAAAAAAAAAACAAAGCATAAAACCTATCTACCCTGTCCTCCCCCCTGCCATAAAAGAAAATGTGATTAACAATTTATTAATTTATTATAATATAATTTTATCAATGAACTTTTTCCCTCCCCATTCAAATAACGACAATAACAGCCAAAAATAAATTTTTTAAATGTGATATTTTATGTTCATTATCATCTGTATGCACCTCTGTGTGTGTGTGTGTGTGTGTGCATGCATTTTTGTGTGTATCTTCATATGTGTACATGTATACATATATTTATATGGAGAATAAAGTGTTTGTTGCAGTTGGTGTATGCATATGTTATGTGTGTGTACATATTTGTCAAATTAATTCGAAACATTTCTAGTCTAACCTGTAATCAAATATGAATTAACATTTAAATTTTGAAGCTTTACGTATTTTTAATTAAAAATCTGAGTGCATAACGTGTATGTGTGTTTGTATTTGTGGGTGTATATATTGGAGAAAGTGTACTTAAGGTACATTGTAAAGTTATTCCCAGTTTCATGCTGTGTGTTACCCTCTGGTTAATGAATGATACTGAGCAAGAAACTCAGTGTAATGCCAGGATAAATCATCTGGAAACAAATTAATGTGTGTATATATATGTACAATATGTAAATACATATGTACATATATGTATATATATATGTACATATACACACACACACACTACAGTAGGTATATCATCCATACAAAAGTCTCAAAAACAATAGATCAGGGCTTAACACTTTCTTTTCAAGCAGTCTTTGAGAAGCCATTACGCCATGAAGCTTTTGTACAAATTATTGGACATCCTGAATTAATGCGTTCTTCTCTATATTCAGATGTATTAAATCCTTACTTGTGCAAATGATCTCCTTAACCACCAGATTACGGTAACACTCTCATGTGTGTGTATGTATATATAGTGTTGTGTTATTGATGGGATCAAAAAAAAAAAAAATTACTCCATTTGACAAGGAGCCCAATGATTGCCCAGTGATACATGGCGTGCTATACAAGCTTGTCCAACTAGTATTCTGTCAGAGTGCCAGCATGGAAAATGGATGTTAAATGATGATGATGATGATATATATGTGTGTGTGTACTATATAAATATATTTGTGTGTGTATATATATATTATATATAAACACATTTTATGTAGATAAAAATATATAATTTTTATTTTAATCAGTAGAAGCTACAAAGTAACTCAAGAGCTAAGAGTTTCATGGATGGGCATTTATCAGTTTCATAAGTGCCAATGCACAAAACTCTCAGCCTTGGAATCATTCTGTAACTTCTGTCGATTAATAATATATACTCAAAACATGTTTTGAGTTCTACGTACGTATGCATATGTGTACATACATACATACACAAATATATAATGTATATACAGCGTATATACCTACACATGCACACATCCACATGATTGTATGAATGCATATATTAGTTTTGTAAGACATAAGTTGCGCAACCAAATATTGATCAATTAGATGTGACAAAAACCCTGTTTTTAATAATGCCCCTACATCATGTTTGGGTTCTTTTTTCTTTTTTTTTTTTTTTTCATATGTGTATAAATGTTGAGTTTCATTAAAATTTGCAGATAAACATAGTGGTGGTGGTGATGGCAAAGGTGTGATGGTGGTCAATGAATGAGATTTCTTTCTGTTGTTGTTGTTTATAGTGCTTTTTTTTGCTTTGTTGCTAACTTCACTACCATCATTAGCTTCCTCATTATAGCTACTAATGCTATCATTAATTATATTTATGCTAATTGCATTGCTGCTGTCACAGTAAAAGTTTTTGTTGTTGTTGTTGTTGTTGTTGTTATTATTATTATTATTATTATTATTATTATTATTATTATTATTATTATTGAAGGCAGTGAGCTGGCAGAATCATTAGCATGCTGGGCAAAATGCTTAGTGACATTTCATCAATCTTTACGATCTGAGTTCAAATTCTGCCCAGGTCAACTTTACTTTTCATCCTTTCAGGGTCAATAAATTAAGTATTAGTTGAGTACTGGGGTCAATGTAATTGACTTGTTTACTCCCCTAAAATTTCAGGCCTTGTGCCTTTAGTAGAAAGGATTATTATTATTAACATTATTATTATTATTATCATTATTATTATCATCATCATCATTATCATTATTATTATTATTATTATTATTATTATTATTATTAAGGCAGTGAACTGACAGAATTATTAGCAAACCGGACAAAATGCTTAGAAGCATTTCTTACTGCTTTACATTCTGAGTTCAAATTCTGCCAAAGTCAACTTTGCCTCTCATCCTTTCAGGCTTGATAAAATAAGTAATAGTTAAGAACCAGGGCTGATATAGTCCACTAGCCCCTCCCTCCCAAATATCCGAAATAATAATGATAATAGTAATAAATAAAAGCTTATAATTTATAGAAAGAGACTGTGAGACCTCTGACCTCTGCTCTCTCAGAATCAACCAGAGCATGTAAGACTGAGTGCTTTGAGAAGTATAATAATAATAATAATAATCACCAGCATCAACATCATCATCATCAGCATGCATTTCTGACTATCCTTGCCATTATTGTTGCTTCCACAAATTGTAATTATGTTGATTTGTTGTTCAAAATTATTTGACTTCGTTAATGTGAATGTGCAACATGTTTGTGTTTGGTTTAGTCTTGGTGTGTTGTTGACACCTGTTGATGTAATACAACTTCAACAGTTATAATTAATGTTAGATTAATTTATTTGAAACTACCCCACCCTATCACACACACACACACACACACACACACATTTTTTTTGTTTTTTTTCTTTCTTATTAATATCGTGTCCTGTTTCTTCCTGTTTTTGTTTTTCTTTGTATGTAAAAATGTACTTTTAAAAATTTGTTCATAAAGAAAAAAAAAAAAAATCAGTTAAAAATGCACTAAAAAATTAGTTATGATTTATAATAATTGCATTATTTCTATCAAAATGACTTTTAAGTATATTTCTTATTGGAAGATATTGTTAATAATGATGCTGATGATGATGATGGTAATGGTGATGATGATGATGTTGATGATGATGATGACGACGACGATTTCTATGTTTTTGTACCATAGGTACACATTATTTTTTTTTGCCAGTTCCTTGCTTCCCGCTGCCACCCACCTGCACCCGACAACAACCCACCTCTGTCTTACACTTAAAAAAAAAAAAAAATTGAAGCTGTTCTGCAGAATAGTGACAGTACTTGAAAATAAAATTATATACTATATAATAAACATTTAAATAAACACATATGTGTTAATTTTATTTTTAACTTTTATTTTACATTTTAGTCTTCAAGATTTATTCATTTTTTTCCCTTCATTCTTTTCCCAATTTCTGAAGTATTTTAATTAAGCTTGTGCCCTCTAATTTAAATTGAAATTATTTTGTTTACATATATTTTTCATTTTTCAAATCTTATTATCTTTAATTTAAAATACAAAACAGTTGAATATATTGTAAAATATTTGTTCTTTCTTTTTCTCTCTCTCTCTCTTTGTCTTTTTCTATCTCTCTGCTCTTCTCTCTCTTTGTCTTTTTCCATCTCTTTCTTTCCACATCTTCCCTCCTTATCTTTGCTATCCCCCCCCTCTCTCTCTCTCTCTCACACACACATGATTTTATTTATTTTAATTCAAGTTAGCTATCAAAGAAATTTTTTTTAAATTTCTTCTTGATGTTAATTTAGCTTTCATCAGTTCTCTTGCAAAATGGTTGTTTTGTCAGCCTTAATTTTGACTAGCTAGTTACATTGCATAGGGAAAAGTAAACTAAGTTAAAAACATGAAAAAAAAAAATGGAAAGAATCTCCACAAAAACATACACACACAGCACATATTCTTTGCAACCAGCACAGCACATGTTCAATGCAATCACCATCCAGTGATATAACACCAATCACATAACACAATCAACACTTGACAAAATAATATAACACATTGTACATATTCTACAAAACAATCAGATGGAATGCTAAAGTAGCACCAATACTAACAACAAAACCAAAATCTTACAACACACACAAAACATGATTTGGCATGCAATTGCACTTATACACTCTCAAAAGCTGCACACATCTCCAGAATATGGTGAATGCAGAAGAAACTCATACAAGATTGTTGTAAACAATAACAACAATGATAATAGTGATTTTTTTTTTTTTATTTACCACTGAGACATAATGATGTATAGATTACAAGGACAGTGTATAACTTGGGGGTGTTTACATAAAAAAAAGAAGGAAAAGGAGAAAAGAGAGTGAAATGAAATAAATTTCCATACAAGCTATATGAACACATGATACAGTCATCTTGATATCAGCTGAGACCAATCAAAGAACCTTACAGATCCAGGATTGCCCACCTGTTGTTCTCCAATCTACAGGTACATGCTTAGAGTAGATTCCTTTACCTTAGCAATGTTTGTTGTAGTTAACCCACCCTTTCACATATACACTTCCATCTTCATCTTCACTTGCCTTTCCAAGTCGATCTCAATGAGGGCTTGACTAAAGAGGAAGGTGTCTTTCCTCAGTACTTTTAGCCTCATCCACCATACAATCAGTTTTGTCATAGCCACTATTTAGAGGAATACCACCAGCTTGCTTTGTGCAATATTGGTAGTAGGGTGATCTTCTTGTTAGTTTTGGCCAATAGTCAAATTTGTCCTACACACTACAACAGCTGTTTGGTATAATGCTGCAAGTCAGAAATTCTTGGACACTGCAAGAGTGTAAACAGTATGCTTCTGTCATTCTGCAAGCATAATAATAATAATAATAGTAATAGTTGCTTATTTAGTCACATGACCAGCAGTTTTGAGTAGAGGGGTTAACTGATATCATCAATCCCACTACACTGTTTTATAGACTTTGGAGGGATGAAAGACAAAGTTGTCTTTAATAGGATTTGAACTCGGAATGTACAGATAAAAGTAATACTGCAAGATATACTTTTCAATTCTCTGATGATTCTGCCTGCTTACCACTCTAATATTAATAATAATAATTTATTGAAAGTGTGCTCTATACATATTAATTTTTGTAATATGCTTGTGTATATGTTGGCACTCCGTCGCTTATGATGTCGAGGGTTCCAGTTGATCTGATCAACGGAACAGCCTGCTCGTGAAATTAACGTGCAAGTGGCTGAGCACTCCAAAGACACGTGTACCCTTAATGAAGTTCTCGGGGAGATTCAGCGTGACACAGTGGGACAAGGCTGACTCTTTGAATTACAGGCACAACAGAAACAGGAAGTAAGAGTGAGAGAAAGTTGTGGTGAAAGAGTACAGCAGGGTTCGCCACCATCCCCTCGTGGAGCTTTAGGTGTTTTTGCTCAATAAACACTCACAACGCCCGGTCTGGGAATCGAAACCGCGATCCTATGACCGCCAGTCCACTGCCCTAACCACTGGGCCATTGCGCCTCCACGCTTGTATATATATGCATACATACATACACACACATATGCATATATATATTTGAATCAGCTCTGCATTACTTATTGTTTCATGAGTGTAGAATCTGTCTGGATGTGGACATGTTCTATGACTTTGAAGCTTTATGTAGAGCTCAATTAACTGTATGATCTATGTATTGACATATATATGTGCTTGTGTATATACTCACTCATTCACAAAATGTAGGTAGTCATATATATATATATGGCACGTGAAAAACAATATTTGAGTGTGGTTGTTGCCAGTGCCGCTGGACTGTACATAAAAAACACCTTTTGAGCGTGGTCATTGCCAGAACCACCTGACTGGCCCTCATGCCAGTGGCATGTAAAAGCACCCACTACACTCTCAGAGTGGTTGGCATCAGGAAGGGCATCCAGCTGTAGAAATTTTGCCAGATCAGATTGAGCCTAGTGCAGCCTCTAGCTCACCAGCCCTCAATCAAACCGTCCAACCTATGGCAGCATGGAAAGCGGACATTAAACAATGATGATGATGATATATATATATATATATATATATATATATATATATAGATATATAGCATACTGTTCTTTTTTTTTTTTTAAGGTAAAATCAACAAAAACGTACTCCATCTGTGAGAGATAAATATTGTTTAATAAACATACTATATATTTATGAGCTACTAATAGTTTCATGCAATGAAAACTACACAGACCAGACGTGTTATAAAATGTACTCTGATACATTTTCATTGCTTGAAACTCTGAGTAGCTTATGAAAATATATACTGTGTTCATTAAACTGTGTGTGTGTGTATGTATATATATATATATATATATATATATATGTGTGTGTATATATATATATATATATATATATATATATACACGTGTGTGTATTTGGATATTGACATTCCATATTTGTCTCTGATTGATAATGTTGACAATCCTTGTTGAAATTATGGCCAAAAATAAATAAAAAAAGATAAAAGCAAGGGTTTGTGATGTGATGGGCATCCAACCATAAAATCAAGTCTCAAGTAACTCTCCTCCAACTCCTGCCAGAATGGAAAATGGATGTAAAATAAACAAAAGAATGAATATAGGGCACCCAACTGAAAGTTTAATATTTAAAAAGTTATGTTCCATTTTCCCAAGAAACCATTTTTATTGAGACATAATGGTGTGCATCTCTATATTTTACCAGTGCAATGTGAATTGGGGAAAATATGTCAAAAACAAAAAAATTTAGTGCTTTTTTTTTCTCTTTCCATCTCTTAGTCTCTTTTGGACTTTCTCAGTATGTGTGTGTGTGTGCCTGGATCCTTAAATATATTTCTGATTGTGTGTGTGTGTGTGTGTATATATATATATATATATATATATATATATATACACACACACACACATACATTATATGTGTGTATGTATATACATGTGTCTGCATGTGTGCATGTTCCTTATTCTTACAAATATAGCTCTGATGATTGATACGCACACACATACATTTTGCATACATATATAAGTTAGAAACACAATGTCTGTGAAATAGAAGTGCCAACTGGACTAACTCCAAATCTTACTTTATCCACCATCATCATTATTATGATGGTTCTAACCAGGGGTCATAACTCCAGTTGTTTGATAAAATAAAAAAAAACAAAAAACGTGCCCCCTTTATGAACCCTGAAAAGGAAGGGGGGAAGGTAATGGACACAAGCATGGCTGTGTGGTTAAGAAGTACACTTTGTAAGTGCTATTGTATAACACTTACAAAGTACATGCAACAGGACTGACTTGTAAGTAATTTGGTCGATAAAAACAATGTAGAAGCCCATTGTGTATATATATATATTTATGTGTGTGCGTCCCTTGCACTACAAAACAAAAAGAAAGTGCTGGGGGGGGGGATTTGTTCCAATAAGGTGGAACAAATCACTTTCAAGAGGGTGCCCCAGCATGGCTGTAGATCAAAGGCTAAAACAAGTAAAAGATAAAAGTTTCTTTTTAACCCCCACCTCCCCTTCTTTATTAATGAGAAAAACCTGTTGCATTTTTTATCTATATTCTTTTTTACTTCATGACAGTTTGTTTTCTTCTTTTTTTTTGGAGCCTAAGAACTCATAAGGCCAGTTACCCACTTTCCTTGGCTTTTGTCTGACCAAATTCACAACGTTCTCCCTGAACAGGATGCCAGTTCATTGGAGGGTTCAAAGTGAGCAACTTTGATGGGTGGGGAAAGACAATAACATCTGCCCCAGTACTTCACAAGTACTTTACTGACCCCCAAAGGAATGAAAAACAAAGTTGGCCCCTGCAGGATTTGAACATAAGGAACTGGGGAAAATGCAGCTAAGCATTTTGTCTGATGTGCTAATGATTCTGCCAGCTTTCTGTCTATGTTTCAAATTTTGACACAAGGACAGCAATTTTAAGGGAAGCTTTTAAATTTGATCCAAGTCCTTTGTTGTTAACCGTGAAGTGAGGAGGGACAGCAAAGTTGCTCTCAGCGGGATTTGAACTCAGATTGTAAAGAACCAGAAAAAAATGCACCAAATATTTTTGTCCAGTGTGCCAACGATGCTACCAGGTCACATCTTCACTGGCAAGTTCAGAAAGCTGAAAATCTTTTTCTATTGAAAATTACAATTTGTATACACTCACTTCTCTTCTATCTTTGGAGCCCTCATCTCTAAGAGAAGCA
>NC_142944.1:50279461-50304461 GCF_046866305.1 Octopus bimaculoides
GATAAGGGACCAGGATGAATGGTGATATGTAGTTCTTAAGACACACTCATCTGAATGAAACTAAGTTCTAGTAACACTGTGTATATATATATATATATATATATATATATATATATATTTATATATATATATATGTATGTATGTATGTATGTATGTACAACTGGACGCTTTGTTCAATTTCCTTCTTGCTTAAGACACTCATCACCATGACTACCAATCACCTCCCTAACTGCAACTCTTCCTTGATACCTTGTTTTTTAATACCCAGAACCATTTTATCTGTCGTCCATCCTTTATCCTTTACTACTGTTCTATTCCATCACACTTTCATTGATCACCCACCCACCCCCACTGAGTCAGCAAATTATCTCCTGGACCCTCCCCCATACATCTTACTTTACATATACCTCTGTCTGCTCCTCTCCTTCCCCATCAACTTCTATAATTAACCACAATATCATGTTTCATCTTTCTTTCATCCTTCTCCTATCTACCATATTATCATCACTATTCTGCTGCTTCACACTATCAGACATCTACACTTACACCATTCACTCTTTGTTTTTCTACTCCTCTCACTGTTACTCATCTTTGAACTTTGAAAGTTCACCCTGACACCTTGTCTTCACTATTTCTATCACTTTCCACATCCATCCAATCATTTTCAGGCTCCCTTCTAAAATACGAGTAGCCATGTAGTTCCTCTACAGCAAGAAACCTGTCCTCTCTGGTCCCTTTTCTCTCATATCTTACCCCTCTTTACTCCTTATCTCTTAGGATAAAGCTGTTCTGAGCCATACAATTTGCATAGTGACCTCACAGGCATTGGTGGCATAAAACTAAATTCATTCAGTACACCCTGTAAATTGGATAGTATTAGGAAGGGCGTCCAGCCATGTAAAAGCATGTTAAAGCAGACACCAGAGCACAATGCAGTCTTTGAACCCATTGGACTTTGCCAGACCATCCAACCCATGCCAGTATGGGTAAATGATGATGATGATAATATATGTTTATATGTAAGTATGTATGTACACATATGTATATTATATATATATATATGTGTGTGTGTGTGTGTGTGTGTGTTATAATTTAGGACAGACAATAAGTTGTTATAGTACTCAGAGTTTCAAATGTTGGAGCGAAGAGCTACAATGCATTCTTGTCAGCTATTAATGGCAATAACTGATGAGAATGTATCGTAGCTCTTCGCTCCAACATTCAAAACTCTGAGTACTTTCGTGACAACCTCTTACTGTTTGTTCTAATTTATAACATATATAAATAATCCGCTATTTCTCTAATATTGAGATCTCATTCTTCTGAGATATTCATATGTATATTATGTATGTAATGTATCTTAAAACATAATGAGACTAGTTTGATGGTATTTACTTCCAACTATTGAATCTCCTGTAGCTTACATGGAGTAAATAACATCATGACATAAACAATTAAATATAAGAAATAATAATTTCTTAAAGTATGTATTAATCCCCATGTACCCAGACTTTGTGGACACCCTGTATATATGTATATATATATATATATATATATATATATATATACACATATAACATATATATACACACACATATGTATATATACATGTATATAAATATATGTATATTATATATACATGTGTATGTACATGATATTGTATATAAGGGTGTATAAGTGCATATATATATGTATATATTTGAGTATATACCTATCAATATATATGTACTGTGTGTGTGTGCTGGGGTGTGCATGCATGTATGTGTACATAAGGATAAGTATGCACATACATGCACACACGCCAGTATATACTTTCTTTTCACTTTGACTTTTGGTTTCTTTCTATTTCACGAATGTCTTTTGTTAATTCGCTCATGCTTTTTACTTTTAATCAGTTGCCTTCATCACACCCATTCAGTACTTACATCACACAATGCATATAGTCTTACACAAACACCATTTGCACATACACAAACACACATACTCACACACTCACCCGCACATAGATACACACAAACACACACATAGACATTAAACAGTTCCATCTAGTTTTCATATTTCTGCTCTCTCTCTGGTTTCTATCTCTTTTACTCTCTCCTCTCTCTAGTTTTCTCTCTTCTCTCTCACTCTGTCTCTCTCATTCTGTCTATCTCACTCTGTCTTAGTCTGTCTGTCTGTCTATCTGTCTCTGTCTGTCTGTCTTTCTCTCTCTCTCGCTCTCTCTCTCTCTCGCTCTCTCTCTCCCCATATTTATAAATATATAATTCTTTCTTTCCGTCTGTCTTTCTCTCATATAATAATTTCCTGTGTGTGATTCTTTTGCAAGTTCTATTCAAACACAAAAACCCGAATTAAAATGCCTCAGCAGATAATGAAAGATTAATGATGAATGACTAAAGACTGAAGCAAGTCATACATTAAATGTTATGAAACCATTTCCTTGTGTCTAAAAGTATATTTAACAATAAAGCTGATTTCCCATTCCCTTCTTTAGAGTTATTCCTTTACTGTTCATTTACTGGTTTCAATCATTCAACTGTGGCCATACTGGGGCACTGCCTTCAATGGTGTTTAGTTCATCATATTCATAGCATTACTTATTTCACTCTGATATTTATCAATCTCAGTTTATCGGATTACAAAGTTTTTACATTTTTTGCATTTATGGCATAAAGTGATGCACTGATTTACATCAGTATGCACAGACACACATGTGCATATATTTAGGTATTCAGGTGCAGGCATGGCCGTGTGGTAAGAAGCTTGCTTCCCAACCACATGGTTCTGGGTTCAGTCTCACTATGTGGCACCTTGGGCAAGTGTCTTATACTATGGCTGCAGGCCGACCAAAGCCTTGTGAGTGAATTTGGTCGACAGAAACTGAAAGAGGCCCTTCGCATACATGTGTGTGTGTGTGTGTACGTATCTTTGTGTCTTTGTTTGTATCCCCCGCCCCATTATCACTTGACAACTGATGTTGGTGTGTTTATATCCCCATAACTTAGCAGTTCAGCAAAAGAGACAGATAGAATAAGTTCTAGCCTTACAAAGAATAAGTCCTGAGGTCAATTTCTTCAACTAAAACCCTTTAAGGTGGTGCTCCAGCTTGGCTGCAGTCAAATGACTGAAACAAGTAAAAGAATAAAAGTGTATGTGCATACAAGGAGTTACTCAAGGTCAAACCCCTACTTCTCTGCATTGAGAGGTCTCAGATTTGGCACAATAGACATGTGATTGAAATGTCACAGGGAAGAATTACAAGATGGAATCTTCAAGCCAAACCAACAGGCCAGAGACTTAAGAGTAGACCAAGAATGAAATAATTGCATAATATCCAATCCATAGTTTCAGTTGATCATATTTGGAAATCCAGCAGGAAAGTGTAATGATAGTTGTTTTTGATAAGATATGATGGAGAAAGTGCCTGAGAACTCTATTACCACAACACTCCCAGGAATAGTGGACGGAGAAGATGGATGCATAGGTATTATGTGTGTGTGTGTGTGTTTGGTGGTTGTCTACTCCTTATGCAGAGTTTGACCACCTCCTGTACCTACACTTTAGATCCATCATGGCATCTGATGTGGCTTTTTAAACAAGACAATGTAATGAAAAGACACCCACATAGATTGCATACCTGATCTGGACCATCAAGAGCTGCATTATATTTTCAAGCATTAAGAAAACTGTAATCTGGCAGAGCAGGTAGGTAGAAGGGACCTCCTAAAGTAAACTGAAATAATTTACTATGCCATAGAGGAAAAAGTTTGTCCATAGGCCATCATTCAGCCCTAGGAGGATTATCTATGCAAAACTTACCATGTCTCCATATTGTAAAAGTAAATGCTGTAATACTATAAGTGATCTACAGAATCAATGTTCCATTGAGCCACTAATAAAATGTCTTGGTAAAGTATATGAAAGAATTGAAACCTTTTTTTATGTTTAGTATTATCTCAAAACTGTCAAGTGGGTTATGTCTTTGAAATTGGAATATTCTCTGTCCTGAGAAATGTCTTGTAAATTGGTGTGTGTGTGTGTGTGTGTAAATACATAATGGTAAGTAGTCCATTGATGTCTGGTGACAACAAAGTCTGTGTTCAGTGATGAGAGCACATGACACCATAGTCCAAAGCTGGAGGCACACAGGCATCCACAGATATCACAGCGATGGTCTGTTGACTGGATTGAGGCAGATGTTGCCCAGTGACATCTTTCTCTTGCAGCATCAAGATGTTGTCACCAGCCTTCTTCAAAGGCAGCTGTTTCTCATGAGGTGAGAGACCTCCACACTGATCTCTCTGTGGCAGAGGCTCCGAGTTCATGTGGGCTAATGCCACTCCATTTGAGGATATTTTCAGAGTGTCTTTGTACCTCAGTTTGGTGAAATTTTAATTATAAGTGAACTAAGAATTACAGTAGAAGATACTTGGCCAAGGTACTATCTAGGTGCCATTGGATCAAATATTCGGTTTATATTTTGATAATTTTGAAAGATAAAAGTGATGTAGTATATTTGATTATCCTCAGAACTTCACTAGTACTTATTTTCTTGACCCTGAGATGTTGAAGTAGCCAGCAGTAGGAAAGATTCCTTTTATAGGATTTTAACTTTAGTTCATTAAGAAAAAAAACCAAAAAACATTTTAAATACCCTAAGGCATTCTTTGTCTAATGACTTAATTTGATATTCCAAGTTCAAATTCTAAGTTACCATCAACTGTCTTTTGTAATATTTGTTGCTAATTTGTAATAATGAATTATTGGTTTTGCTGTGAGAGTATTTGGCCTAATGGTTAGGGTGTTGTATTTATGATTGCAAGATCGTGGTTTTGATTCTTGGTCCAGGTGATGCATTGTGTTCTTGAGCAAAATACTTAATTTCACATTGCACACTGTACACCTGTTCAGGTGATGTCAATTTGATGAAGGGAGTGAGCTAGTGTACAGCAGAAACATTTGATCACTATTAACAAATCATTTGTGCAGGTCATTTGGCAAGAAATTGTGGAATCATTTTTCTTGAACACAAAAACCAACCAAGAAGAATAATATTGGTTTGCTAACTTATGAATTGGTAACTAACTTGGGTAGATATTCCAATAAATTTTGCAGAGAATTATAGTGTAATTGATATAATTAGTCCCATTATATAACCAATACCCATTTTTATACTGATATTGAAATGATAAAAGAAAAATTCATCTCTGTAGGATTTTAAATTCAAAATTTAAAGAAGGTTCCTAACTAAACCTATTATGGCATTAGTCTGATAGTATAACTGTAAAATTTGAAGAAAATTGTGGTAGTCTGCTGTGTTGGTAATGGTAGCTACAAAATGTTCATAAATCAGTGAAAAGGAAAAAGGTCTGATGTTTTAGGCAGAACCTACAACTCAATAACTTTAAAATATTGTAATATTATTAATTTTTTAATAAGATGCTTAGCAGCATTTCATTTGTCTTTACGCACTGGGTTCAAATTCTGCTGAGATCTACTTAGAGGGGTCGATAAAATAAGTGCCAGTTGAGAAGTGGGAGGTCAGTGTGATCGACTAGTCCCCCACCTACAAAATTGCTGGCCTTGTGCCAAATGTTGAAACCAATATTGGTATTGAGAAAGAATTTAGTTGTACCATACCAGTTTGGCAAAAGAGACCAGAAGAATAAGTACTAGGTTTTAAAAGAAATTCATTTGACTAAAATTGTTGAAGGTAGTGCCCCAGCATGGCTGCAGTCTAATGATTGATACAATTAAGAGATAAAAGAAGATACATAAACAATGGCTTCATACAAATGTCACTGACTTTTCAGTCCACCAGGAAAGGATATCTGACATGTCTTGACATGTTGCATTATCTTTGCAAACATGTAGTATTTAAATCATCTATATCTTGCCCAAATATTCTGCCTGTTTTAAGTTCAAACCAGCTAGATCTGACTTTTCACACCTACCCTACAATGTCATTTTAAAAATAAACAATCACATCATTGAAGTTTCAAAGCTACAAGGTAATGCATGATTAATTCAAAACTTCATCATCATCATCATCATTGTTATCATCGTTTAACGTCTGCTTTCCATGCTGTCATGGGTTGGACGATTTGACTGAGGACTGGCGAAACCAGATGGCTACACCAGGCTCCAATCTGATCTGGCAGAGTTTCTATAGCTGGATGCCCTTCCTAATGCCAACCACTCCGAGAGTGTAGTGGGTGCTTTTATGTGCCACCAGCATGAGGATCAGTCAGGTGGTACTGGCAATGGCCACGCTAAAATGGTGTTTTTTATGTGCCACCCACACAGAAGCCAGTCCAGCAGCACTGGTAATGACCTCACTCAAATATTTTTCACGTACTGCCGGCACAAGTGCCAGTAAGGCAATACTGGTAATGATCATGCTCGAATAGTGCTTTTTATGTGCCACCAGCACGGAAGCCAGTTAGCTGCTCTGGCAATGATCACGGTTGGATGGTGCTCTTAGCACTGCACTAGCACAGATGCCAGTCGTCGAATTTGATTTCGATTTCACTTACCTCAACAGGTCTTCGCAAGCAGAGTTTAGTGTCTAATGAAGGAAAGGTACACATAAGTGGGCTGGTTACACCCCTGGAATAGACCACAGGTTATGGTTTCACTTGGCTTGCCGGGTCTTCTCAAGCACAGCATATTTCCAAAGGTCTCAGTCACTAGTCATTGTCTCGGTAAGGCCTAATGTTTGAAGGTCATGCTTCACCAACTCATCCCAGGTTTTCCTGAGTCTACCTCTTCCACAGGTTCCCTCAACCACTAGGGTGTGGCACTTTTTCACACAGCTATCCTCATCCATTCTCGCCACATGACCATACCAGTGTAGTCGTCTCTCTTGCACACCACATCTGATGCTTCTTAGGTTCAACTTTTCTCTCAAAGTACTTACACTTTGTCTAGTATGCACACTGACATTACACATCCATCAGAGCATACTGGCTTCATTCCTTGCAAGCTTACGCATGTCCTCAGCAGTCACGGCCCATGTTTCTCTGCCATGTAGCATGGCTGTTTGCACACATGCGTCATACAGTCTACCTTTTACTCTGAGTGAGAAGCCCTTTGTCACCAGCAGAGGTAAGAGCTCTCTGAACTTTGCCCAGGCTATTCTTATTCTAGCAGCTACATTTTCAGTATTACATTTGACAGAACAATCTGAATGCTAAAGGGTTAAGCATTGTTGTTTTAACTTTCACTCATAAAACATATCCTGGCTGTTAGTTGTTCAATAAACTGTGAAATTATTAAATTCACACGAAACAAATGGGGGTTGGCAAAGGAATGACATCATGTAATCATGGAAATGTAGACATTAATGTAACGCTGCTGCTATTCATATATATAATATCTTTTCTTTTACTTGTTTCAGTCATTTGACTGTGGCCATGCTGGGGCACTGTTTTGAAGAATTTGTAGTCAAATGAATCAACCTCAGTGTTTGTCTTTTTTTAAGCTTGATACTTATTTTATCAGACTCTTTTGCCAAGCCACTAAGTCACAGCGATGTAAACATACTGACACTGGTTGTCAAGCTGTGGTGGGACACACACACACACACACAAACACACACATGCATATATACGACAGGCTTCTTTCAGTTTCTCTCCACTGAATCCATTCACAAGGCTTTGGTCAACCCAAAGCTATGTAGAAGACACTTGCCCAAAGTGCCATGTAATGAGATTGAACCCAGAACCATGTGAATAGGAAGCAAACTTCTTACCAAACATATATATCATTCATTCATCATCACCTAATGATCATTTTTTTTATGCTTGCATGGGTCAAACATAGATTATTCGATGCTCTTCCTTTCGCCAACCCTTAACTAATTCTTAGTATGGTCAAACATGTTCTTACAGAATACTAGAAATGAATGTCACTGCATTTCAAATAATAATAGTGAAACATATATTGCTTGTCAAGTATTGAGCAACTAAGATCATTTTTAAAAAATAATAATAATGAGAAAGAAAGCACCTGTTTCTGCCTCTCTGTCTCTCTGTCCCACTCTAACCTTTCATCATCCAACACAAGATAACTTCCTCCAATTCCCCCTCACCTCTCAAAATACCTTGTTTTGTAAGTTTCTTCGTGACCCTATCAGTGCTGGTGCCACATAAAAAGCATCCAGTCCACACTGAAGTGTTAAAACCATGCAAAAACTGACCTCACCTGTACAGGTACCACGTAAAAAGCACTCAGTCCACTCTGCAGAGTGGTTGGTATTCCAGCTGTAAAGACCATACCAAAACAGACACAGAAGTATGGTGCAGTCATCTGCCTGGCCATCTGCAATCAAACTGTCCAATCCATCCCAGCATGGAAGAAAGATGTTAAATGATGATGATTTATATACATACACATATAAAAAATAAAATAAATGCACCCTTTTTAAAGCCTACCCAGGCTCATGGGCCCGGTTTCCTGGTTTCAATGGTGTATGTGTTCCCTAGCTGGACGGGACGCCAGTCCATTGCAGCATTACTCATTTTTGCCAGCCGAGTGGACTGGAGCAACGTGAAATGGAGTGTTTTGCTCAAGAACACAACACGTCGCCTGGTCCAGGAATCGAAACCACAATCTTACGATCATGGTGCTGGCACCCTAGGTTACATGCCTCCACATACATATATACTGAAACAATAAGAATTTAGAAACTTTCAGAGAACATGAAATAATTTCTTTATGCAACAGTGGATCTTCACTAATAACCTGTAAATACTAGATTTTAAGAAACCTTTTGGATACTTTTGTTTGACTAAAACCCTTCAAGACAATGTCTCTGGGACTTGAACCATTTGAACAAAGAAATCCTTTGAATTTTTCTTTCCATTTTAGAAACTTTATTACTATAAGGGAGAATGTTATGTTGACGGTAGTGTTGATGACAGACATAGAACATCTGGATGATTTACAGGTGTAATGTATGAGAAGTTGTAATGTAAATACAATTTATGAGTAGAATGAATTGTTTCCAGCCGAAAAGTGAAAATGTCTCAAACTAGATTCAGCAATGAGTAAGACATTCTCAAGCCAAAGTTGGAACCTGAATGCAGTCATTCAGTGTGCTAGAAATAGTAGATAAATTTTCCTTGTATCACTCCATACCATTTTCAATAGGGAAAGTCACATATTGCATCCAGGATATCATACACATCTTCATACACACATGTATACACCTACACACACACACACACACACACACACACACACACACACACACACACACACACACACACACACACACACACATATATAGTTCAAAGTTACAGAAAACAAAAGATGAAGACAGGTGTAGGAACATCCAGGTGTATTAGTTTAATGCTTTGTAAAAATGGAAAGGTCTTTTACGTTTCAATACTAAGGCACTTTGACAGAAAGAATTAAGAGGGAAAAAAATGGAGAGAGAATGAAAAAAAACGGAGAAAGAATGAAAAAAAAAAACGGAGAGAGAAAACATGTGCAGACTTCAATGGTCCAACATGGTGAGATGACTGGAAAAAAGAGGTTGAATTAAAGGGAGATAATAATAGTAATTATAACAGCAGTAAAAGTAATGGTGACCCCAACGAACTAAGGTCTGCAAGCATGTGTGTGTGTATGTAAGAATGGTGTGTGTGAGTGTGGATATGTGAATGGTAGCGAGTGAGTCTAATATGTGCGTTGTATGTAGCAGTTGATGTGCCCTTGTTCAGATGGTGTGTGCACATGTGAATGTGTGTGTGTCAGTGACCAAATAGTATGCATGTGTATATATGTAATCACACTAAGTTTTAACATTCTAGCTCACTTCCGCTGTTTACAGTAGTGCTTGGAAAGAAGGTGTGTGATCGGCGCATTGACTATGACAAAGAAGGTTGTCATGGAGACACCTGCTCAGAGGCTGACACAAAGTTGCAGAAAGTGTATAGGGAGGAGTGTATGAGCCACGCACAAGTGTATGAGTGATTCAGATGTTTCCAAGATGGCCGAAAAAGTGTTGATATTGATGAAAATTCTGAGAAACCTGCAACCAGCGGAACTGATAAAAATATCACAGATATATGTGCAACTGTGAAGGGAAATCATTGAATCACCATCCATGAGTTATCAGAGGATATGCAGATTAGTTAGGGTTTAGTTCAGTCCATTATCGCTGAAGATTTGGCTATGAGAGACATGTCTGCCAAGTTTCTGCAGAAGCTGCTTTCAGCTGACCAAAACCACACTCAAATTTCAGTTGCACAAGATCTCCTTGATTGTGTAAAGAACAACGAGAACTTTATGAAAACTCTGTATAGGCCTCTTAGCAGGTATCGCCAAGCTTTTGGCAAAATTTGATGCAGATCCTCTGCTCAACTTTTTCTGTCATGGCCAATGCAACAATCACATGCTACACACCTTCCTTCCAAGTACTGCTGTAAACAGTGGAAGTGAACTAGAACGTTAAAACTTACTGCACATGCACAGCAGAATTCAAGGTCAACCTGTGCCAAACAGCTTCACTCTGTGGGCTTTAGCTTCGTTACTATGGCAATAGTCTGGATACTTATTGATCAGACCATGTATATATATATAAATATATATATATATATATATATATATATAGGAAAATGAAAAAAAGCCAGAATGCTGAACTGGAAGCATAATTTAATAAAGATTTTTTCATTTAATTATGCTTCCAGTTCAGCATTCTGGCTTTTTTTCATTTTCCTATTATTTCTCCACGTGCGGTTAACACAACCCCACTATTTACTGACTTATATATATATATATATATTTGATTAATGAGAGAGACAGAAGATGGAAGATACAAGAATCTTTATTGATTACTACAGTTGTTTCAACCCACTTAGCATTGATCCCTCACAGGTGGGATACTGAACATCTGGTTTAAGTGCATCCGTCAGTGTAGATGTGTCTCCTCAGATGAATACAAGATATATTTTGTTAAAATGACATCTGTTCTGCAGGATTTCTTCTCAGTATTTGTATACAAAGGCACCTGTATATATATTAGCAACAGAGGCAGTATTGATACTGAGTGGCAATACTCATTCTCATTTAAATATGGGTTTTCTGTTAGAATAAGCTTTACAACTTTACTGTGGTAGATGCCATGAGAAAAACTCACTTATATGCTTTTGGTGCAAAACACTTGCTTGTTTACATTTCTAGCAAGGAGATAAATCCCCACCAACTCCAGTACTGAGACCACTAATATGTATATATATATATATATATATATATATATATATAGTAGTAATAGAAAAGGAGGAAGTTCGATTATTCCCACGTGGTGAGTTGTAATATATATAAAAGAAATTTAAAAAAGGAAAATACACACACTTTACATAGTTTTAATATAATTTTTAATATATCAACCGGCTTTGGGGCAGGTTCCACAGTTTGGGTTTCCACATTTTTTAACCATTGGTTTCGTAGTTGTTTTGTAAAGCTTCGCATTTGTTAGCAGTCTCTTCAGTGATTTGTGTTGCTTTTTGCATTTGATGAGTTTGTGCATTTTCAGGATGTTATTCATTTTTGGATCTCTAGTTAGTAAAGGGAGAGTTTTTCACAATAGTGTTGAATGCCTCACTGTTTCTGGGGTTGTGTGTTGATATAAATAGTAGTGTTTTGAGATGAGGTGTGGTGTTAGGTTTTGTTGTTCTTAGTGTTTTTATGTCTAATTTTTTGGCACGTTTAATTCCTTCGTCTATAAGTGAGGGTGGATATTGTCTTTCAGTAAGTGTTGTTTTGAGGTCTTGAAGACGAAGGTCCCGAGCTGTTCTACCAGACACTATTGTGCAAATCCTTTTTGCCAAATTGAAAGGGATATTTATTTTGATGTGTTTCAGGTGGCATGAAGCTAATATATATATGCATGTATGTATGTATGTATGTATCTCTATTGTAGTACTGAGGTTACTGAGAGTTCCCACATAAATTACTGGATATACAACTCATTTAAGGTACATGAAATATAGTATTTATAAGAAGATATTTATCATCCATTGGTCATGGATTAGTTGGAAAATAATATAAAGTGTTATATACAACAAAGAAGAAAGCAGAATGATAAACACACAATAGCATGTATAAATTACGTT
Source organism: Octopus bimaculoides (assembly GCF_046866305.1). Lineage (NCBI taxonomy): Eukaryota > Metazoa > Mollusca > Cephalopoda > Octopoda > Octopodidae > Octopus > Octopus bimaculoides. Next base: position 50,291,584 of record NC_142944.1, read on the forward strand.
GAAAAACCCTATTGGTCAGAAAAGGTCAAAGGCTGTTCATTGGAGTTGAACCCACACCTGTAGACATGAGTAACATTCTGCCATTGAACCAAAGCAACCCTTTGAATTTCTCTATCCATTTTAGAAACTTTATTCTTATTATCAAGAATAGTATGTTAGTAGTGGTATTGATGACAGGCATAGTTGCATGATAAGAAGTTTGTTTCCCAACCATATGGTTCTGGGTTCAGTCCTCCTGTGTGGTACATTGGGCAAATGTCTTCTACTGTAGCCTTGCACAGACCAAAGCCTTGTGAGCCTTCCAGACAGAAAATGAAAGAATATGTGTGTGTATGTGTATCTCTCTGTCTGTCTGTCTGTCTGTCTTTGTCCCACCTCACTACTTGACGACCAATGTTAGTGTGTTACATCCCTGTAACTTAGTGGTTCAGTAATTGGTACTTATTCAGACTAAACAGAATAAGCACCTTTAAGAAAAAAAGCACTGAGGTCAATTTGTTTGACTAAACATTCTTCAAGGTGATACCTTAGCTTGGCTGTAGACTAATGACTGAAACAAGTAAAAGATAAAAGATAAAAAGCATAATAAAAATAGAATGATACACACATATACATACACAGATATAAACATAGGCACAGGCGTGGCTGTGTGGTAAGAAGCTTGCTTCTCAACCACACAGTCCTGCATTCAGTCCCACTGCGTGGCACCTTGGGCTAGTGTCTTCTGCTATAGCCTTGGGCTGACCAAATCCTTGTGAGTGGATTTGGTAGATGGAAACTGAAAGAAGCCCATCATATATATATATATATATATATATATATATAATATAAATTCTGTTCTGTCTGTGTGTGTGTGTGTGTGTATAAAAGATTATAACGGCAGTATTTTTCACATAATGAGTAATGGGCCCCCTGGGGAAAGAAAATACCCATTCCTGGGTTACAAGGAGAAGGGAGGTCTCATTGTGAAGTAACTTTCAGAAACTGATTGTCTCCCTTACATCCAATGGTCATAAAAAAAAAATTTAATATTGCTTTTTATATTAGATTCACATCTTTGAAAGTTTACTAGAGTCAGTGACATCTATATCTCTCTATTTATATCTCTCTATCCATCTCTATCTCTATGTCTATCTATCTCTCTGAATCTATCTGTCTATATCTTATCCATTTATCTATATCTATCTTATTTGTCCTACTAGCTAGCTCTCTCTCCCCCTCTCTCTATATCTCACTCACTCTGTATTGTTTTCACTTTAAGTTCAATCACTATTGTTTTCACTGTAACTTTTCATTCGTTATTTACAAACAACAACAAATTACTGATAGAAAGAAGTTCACAATTACTGAAGAAAGTAATTTTATACATGATTTACTGACAGAAGTAACTTCATAAATTTCACTTCAATCCATGCACTTCGTTAAATTTGCCTACAAAAATTGTTGACAGAATTACTGATAAAAGTAAGTTCATAATTTACTGACAGAAGTAACTTCAAAAATTTCACTTAAATCCATACACTATTTACTTATTTATTTTTACAATGGTTTTCGTGTTTTTCTGTTGTTAATGGTTGTTTTCTGGTTCCTTCGATACTGGCTCTTTGGTTCACTGACAAATTTCGCTTCAACACGTACAATTCTTTATTTTCTGTAAAAATTTCTTATTTACTTTCTGCCCATCATATTAAAAAAATATAATTTCCGTTACCCAGTTATTTTCATTGTTTACTATCTTCTGCACCCATGTATTTCTGTATACGTATATAACCATGCCTAGATATATAGATATATAAAATGCTGCTGAAAATTTCTGCCATTAACCAATAGCAACACCATAGAAAACTGATCTAAAACTCGAGACCAAGTTCCTCACTGCAAATGAATCAAAAAGGTGGGAGTGGGTCTCTAAGTGGTTATTTGCCTTGCAAGATATAGAAACTAAATCATCTTCAAATCACTACCTATCTTCTTACTCAAGGAAAGATACATGGGACAATGTAGTTCTAGATATATTATGTCTAGAAATAAGATGAGGTCATGGCTGAAACATTCTTTTTCATAGATCCTCTTGATCAGAGTTGATTCCAGGCTAAACAACAGTAACAAGGAGGGATGCAATGGATAAGGTGATCCTAGATGTATTTAGACAGAAAATAAGATGAAAGAATGCTGTTGATCATTGATCCTCTTAATAATGATATGCCAGGCTAAACAACGACTGAGCAAAAGCTAAAATTACTCTTACAGATTTTGCAGACATCTTTGCTTTTAGCTAAACCCATTTAATTATTTACAGAAGGACTAAAAGTTGAAAGTTGTGGATGCATATTTCAAAGTGACCCAGTCAGACGAGATGTGTATATAGAAAAGAATGGCTCAGTTCAGTGACTGATAAGAAAGTCAAAGACATGCTGGTACACTCTAGAACAGTGATTCTCAACCAGGGTCCATGTGACCCCTGAAAGTCCATATAAGATTTTGGGGATCAACACAAGCAAAAGAGTATATTGGGGATCCACAGTAATATTTTAAAGATTCATGAAAGAACTTTCTTTTAGATATATTTATTGCAAGAAACATCCAGGTTTCTTTCTTTAATGTTTAACATAGTCTAACATGCTTCTGGCCACTGAAACCAGTTCTCTTAGAGAGTATTATTGCAAACCTACACAAATAGGCGCAGGAGTGGCTGTGTGGTAAGTAGCTTGCTTACCAACCACATGGTTCCAGGTTCAGTCGCACTACGTGGCACCTTGGGCAAGTGTCTTCTACCATAGTCTCGGGCTGACCAAAGCCTTGTGAGTGGATTTGGTAGACGGAAACTGAAAGAAGCCCGTCGTATACATGTATATATATATATATGTATATGTGTTTGTCCCCCCACCATCGCTTGACAACCGATGCCAGTGTATTTACGTCCCCGTAACTTAGCGGTTTGGCAAAAGAAACCGATAGAATAAGTACTAGGCTAACAAACAATAAGTCCTGGGGTCGATTTGCTTGACTAAAGGCAGTGCTCCAGCATGGCCACAGTGAAATGACTGAAACAAGTAAAAGAGTAAAAGAGTAAATGGACATTTGAAAAACAAAATAGGAATTTGGAAAGAAATATCTATAAAACTAGCTTTTAAACATCAAATGGCTATGTGGGTCCACCAGAATAAAATAGTAATCAAAAAGGTCAATAGATAAAAAGATGGTTGAGAAACACTGCTCTAGAACAACTTGGAATAGATTTTCCACATGTTGGGTCGCATCAGTAAGTAGAAAGTAACTCATGTTGGTTATGTACTCTGCTGCCCTACAGCTTCCCCACTACTGCTGCCCCACTGCTGCCCCACTGTTGTATTACTGCTGCTGTATTACTGCCATACTGCTTGTAAGCTGATCAAGAGTATGGTCCAAGGCTAAAAGAGTTATGAAATATCAAACAAGGAAACTTTGAACCAAGTAACAAGACCTATGAGACCAGAGAAAGAATTATTCTTCCAGACAGTTCAGGAGTGAAATAGGCATTATAGAACTATTTATTGTTTTGTAATTATTAAACATTTGAAGAATTTGAATAGCAGGAAGGAATAATTTACAAGACCAATTTCCTAACTGCTTTTAATCTCTACTACTGTCTATTTCTTCAGGCCAATCAGAAATATATTCTTCATTTAGCAACCAATTACATAAACATGAACGCAGATTGTTTTATATTGCTTTATGTTATTTATAATGACTCTGAATGATCTAGTTTTAGATTTTCACTCATAATTGTTTAAATATTGATTTTGTTATTTCTCTTGTTAGAAACATAGATTTTACTGCTTAAACCAACCCTCATCTTTCAGCAATGCACATTTGGGAAATTATTCTTGTCTTATAGTTCCTATGTCTTACATTCAAGTATACATTTGCTTATTCATTGAGTGTTAAATTCTCATCATATTTTATATGTGTATATGATTGTGAGTTTCTTAATTTTATGACTAAATTCTGGATATGTTTATTAAGTATTAAGTAAATTTACTTAAATCTTCATTTCTATTTAAAATTGCATTTCAATATGCAAGCTAAGGCAGCTAACATATCTCGTATATAGATATTTAATGTCAAATATTCACATCAGTGCAAAGTGAGAAGAAATGACAGATAATTGCAAAATGGTTTAAATGGTTTTTAATGGTTTCAGATGATAACAAGGTCTCTGAAATCAAGTAACACTATTTAAGTTCATGAGCATGAATTGAGGCACATGTTGGCACAATTGTTCTCAACCCAGGTCCATATGACCCTGGGGACATCCATATAAGACTTGGGGGAATCCACGTAAGCAAGATAGTGAACTGGGTTCACAGTAGTATTTAAGGGTCCATGAGAAAATTTTGATTATTGGTAGGAAACAACTAGTTTCTTTCTTTAATGTTTTATATAGTTCAACCTACACATGTTTCAAAAACAAGATAGGAATTTTGAAAGAACTATGTATAAAGCTAATTTTTAAACATCAGATGGTTATAAGGATCCACTAGAGTAAAATAGTAATCAAAGCGGTCATAGATTAAAGAAAAAATGGTTGAAACCACTGCGTTAGCAGATTGAAGTGATTTCACTTATCTTTGTTTATGTTTGGAATGGGCTGGTAAATGATATAAAGCTACAGAGATCACAGATGCCAAAAATTTGATGCTACATTGTAGTGAGACATAGGAATTCAGTGTAAAAATACAATCTGTGTGAAATATACGTAAGATGAGATGTATGTGATGCTGTATAGGAATGAGACAAAGAACGTTCATTGTCAAAAGCACTTGGAGTATGGAGAAAATGAAGCATGTACATGATTATGGATTGCAGTGGGGATGGCGAAATAATAAAGCAAATGGTGATATATTGCACTGTCAGAGGATAGCAATTCACCGGTAGGCTGCTATTTGATGCAGTGGAGATGACTCTCTCAAAGCACTGGGTGTTACAACATACACATCTGTGTGTGAACTGATAAGGGAAATTTCCTGGACTTATTAGACCAGATTTTCTTTAGTATTTGCATCTTTGCTCATTACTAAAGTTCAGTGGTTTCCTCCTGTGTGAGTTTTCTGTTTTGCTTTAGTGTCTTTTATATGGGTTATACATGTCCTTAGGTCATTTCTGATCTTAGGAGGATTTAGACATAAGGTTATATATAATTTTAGTTGTGATAAAGTCTGTGATTACTTATAGTTTAGCACTGTCAGACTGATATTTTGAAGTGAAAGTGAAGCATATCTGCATATCATTATCCACAACATTATATCATTGTCATTCTTTCGTGTCTACTTTTCCATGCTGGTAAGGGTTGGACAGGTCATTATAATCTCAATCAGTTCTTATTAAAAGTTACTATCCTCATAGACAAGTTGGGGACTATGTTTCACTTGTTCATTACATCTTTTTACTTTGGTTTCATGGATGCCCTTCCTATCAATACAATTTAGTCCTTATTGCTCCCCTCAAATGAAGAATGCAAGCTGATGAGTGAGACACTTCTGACCTGAGCACTCCACAGACACGTGTACCCTTAACGTAGTTCTCGAGGATATTCAGCGTGACACAGTGTGACAAGGCTGACCCTTTGAATTACAGGCACAACAGAAACAGGAAGTAAGAGTGAGAGAAAGTTGTGGTGAAAGAGTACAGCAGGGTTCGCCACCATCCCCTGCCGGAGCCTCGTGGAGCATTAGGTGTTTTTGCTCAATAAACACTCACAACGCCCGGTCTGGGAATCGAAACCGCGATCCTATGACCACGAGTCCGCTGCCCTAACCATTGCGCCTCCACTCTTTGAAGCATACTATAGAAGATATAAGCAAATCTTCAAGAAAGAATGTGAAGATTGGGACGACAAGATGAAAATGCGTGTAATCTTGAGAAAACTGGTGGCAACAGAAGATGAACGATACAGTAATTATGTACTCCAAAGAAAACCTTTGGACATAAACTTTAATGACACAATAGACATATTGTGTAAAATTTTCAGTGGAAAAAAGTTCATTGTTCAACACATGTTGGAAGTGTCTAAACATAAAGAAAAATAATGAGGACTACATCACATATGCTGGTAGAGTAAACAGGGAATGCGAGAAGTTTAAGCTGAATGAATTAATGCCAAATATGTTCAAATGCCTGATTTCTACACAGGGACTTACTGCCGAAAAGGGCGCAGGAGTTAGAACTAGAATTCTCACAAAGCTGGAACATACCCAGGATGTAACCCTACAGCAAGTGCCAAAAGAATGTGAAAGGATGGTAAAATTAAGACACGGCACAGTGGAAATTAGAAGTAAAGATTGTTTCCAAGTAAAGCAAGTGTGAAATAGTCAGAATAGAGATAAAGTGTTTTCTAAAAAACACAACAAAAATCAGGAAATAAACCCATGTTTTGCATGTGGAGGTATACACCTGAGGAAAAATTGCACATTTAAAAAAACAAAGTGCTTTCATTGTGGATATATAGAACATATAAAGATGCACGGTAGAATGAAGATGAAAAAATGCCAGAACAAAGGAAAAAGAATAAATAGCATGTCACTGGAAAAAGAGTAAATAGTAATATAATATAATGATGAGGAAATTCATGAATGCGAAAATCAGAAATACAAGTGTTAAAATGCAACTGGACACTATTATATCTCTATTATAAACAAAAGAAAATGTGGAAATATGTTGGTAACCCAAATTTAACAAAATTGAAAAAGGTAGCACATGGTGTTATGGGAAAAAGATTATATATTTTTGCAGTGAATTTATATGTAATGTAACATTTCGAGGTCAAACAAAAATGGCTAAGATATATGTGTTAAAATGTTCACTTAATCTATTTGACACAGAGTGGTATTATGTGTGGAAATATATTTGGGTCAGTCAAAGGTTCAAATGAGGCTGAGGGACTGAAACAAAAAAATGCAGTGAAACAGAGTGGAACACCGGTAAGTAAACCAAAACAAAGCGAAAAATTGCACTTGATAAAAAATAAACATAGTTCAAAAGTAGATGTTCCATGGTTGAGACTAAACATCGACTTCACTGGTCTTCTAAATGGTTCTTACTACTTAGTGGTAGTTGATAGTTTTTTCTGAAATGGCCTGAAGTTTGTAAGTTTAAAAAACCAACCACCTCAACTGTGATAAATTTTTTACACAATTTGTTTGAAAGATTTAGCATCCCAGACAAGATAGTGTTTGACAATAGAACACAATTTGTGTCTAGTGAATTCTTAAAATTTTGTGAAACGTCTGCTGTAGAACATGTAACTACTGTGCCATAACATCCCAGATCTAATGGACAGACAGAACATTTTGTTGATATCTTCAAAAGAGCCCTAAGAAAATTGAATAAGGAAGTCACAGATGAGGTAGCTCTACAACAATTTTTAAGAGTGTACCATGTGACACCAAATCTGAATACTCCAACAGGTAGCTCACCAGTGGAGCTGATGTTTGCAAGGAAAGTAAAATCAGTCTTTGATAAATTACTGCCTGGCAAGAAAAGAAAAAGTGCCAGAGAGGACATAGCAAGAGTCTTTAAAGTTGGTGAAAAGGGAGCATACAAGAATGGAAAGCAGAGTCAGGAAGATGGCATAATCACCAAATGCAGAGGTAAAATGATGTATTGGGTAAAAAATAGAAAAGGCATATAAAAGAGACACAGGAACTAACTGAGAAAGAGACTCGTGGAAAGTGAACCAAAGTTAGAGGAACTGATGGAATGGTTGTATGATATGTTCTAAGTACCAACGCCGCTGCAGGTGATTGAACCCAGCTGTACAAATGCGAGGAAAAGAAAGAGTACAGAGTTCCTGAAAATAGATACCAAGCACAAAAAATATTAAATCGTACAGATAAAAAGGAGGTGGAGTGAATAAAAAAATTATTATTAAATAAAATGACACTTCTTAAAAATAAATTTTAAAGGGGAGATGTAGGAAATTAGTAATAATAGTACACCACTCGCACATGACGAATGGAATAACGTAGTCACTGTAAGTAAAGAGAAGTACATGCAGAACTAGAGTACATAGTAGGCAGTCAGAGATAGTTGTGTCTTTACTGGTTTTACAAAGTATACTGTTTACCAAGTTGAGTGTTGTAATAATCCAACATCAAAAGGATTAGAACGGTGGTGACAAGGGATATTATGATGATGATGTTAAAATATATATATATATATATATATCTCTGTAAATATAATATGCGACAATTATTCAGTAGCCATGATAAAACTCCAAGTTTCGGATGTCGGGGTGGAAATCCACACCACCATCTCTTCAGTTATTGGGCCAATGGAACACAATTTGTCTAGTGAATTTTTAAAATTTTGTGAAACGTCTGCGGTAGAATATGTAACTACTGTGCCATAACATCCCAGATCTAATGGACAGGCAGAACATTTTGTTGATACCTTCAAAAGAGCCCTTAGAAAATCGAACAAGGAAGTCATGACTTGATAACTGAAGAGATGGCGGCATGGGTTTCCACCCTGACGTCCGAAACTCAGAGTTTTATCATGGCTACTGAATAATTGTCACATATAATACTTACAGATAAATTCCTCTATTTACATAATATCGAGGTCTCTTGCATTCTTTTGTTGTCTTACCATTTTTATCAATATATATAAAAAGTTAGTTTTTGTATGTGGCAGATGTTCAGGTGCAATAAACACTAAACAAACAGGAAACAACTTCTATCTCATTCCAGGGAGAAAAACTAGAGGTAGTTGATAGCTTCCGCTATCTGGGTGACCAAGTTAGTAGTGGGGGTGGGTGCGCTGAAAGTGTAACCGCTAGAATAAGAATAGCCTGGGCCAAGTTTAGAGAGCTCTTACCTCTGCTGGCGACAAAGGGACTCTCACTCAGGGTAAAAGGCAGACTGTATGACGCATGTGTACGAACAGCCATGCTACATGGCAGTGAAACATGGGCTGTGACTGCTGAGGACATACGTAAGCTCGCAAGGAATGAAGCCAGTATGCTCCGTTGGATGTGTAATGTCAATGTGAATACCCGTCAGAGTGTAAGTATCTTGAGAGAAAAGCTGAACATAAGAAGCGTCAGTAGTGGTGTGCAAGAGAGACGATTGCGCTGGTTTGGACATGTGGTGAGAATGAATGAGGATAGCTGCGTGAAAAAGTGCCACACCCTAACAGTTGAGGGAACCCGTGGAAGAGGTAGGCCCAGGAAGACCTGGGCTGAGGTGGTGAGGCAAGACCTTCGAACATTGGGCCTCACCGAGGCGATGACTACTGACCGAGACCTTTGGAAATGTGCTGAGCATGAGAAGACCTGGCAAGCCAAGTGAGATCGTTGCCAGTGCCCCTGGACTGGCTCTTGTGCGGGTGGCACATAAAAGACACCATTTCGAGCATGGCCGTTTTCGTGCGGATGACACGTAAAAGCACCCACTACACTCTCTGAGTGGTTGGCGTTAGGAAGGGCATCCAGCTGTAGAAACTCTGCCAAATTAGATTGGAGCCTGGTGTAGCCATCCGGTTGCACCAGTCCTCAGTCAAATCGTCCAACCCATGCTAGCATGGAAAGCGGACATTAAACTATGATGATGATGATATATATATATATATATATATATATATATATGCACACACTACTACCTGTAAAAATAATGAAGTTTACTTTTGTCTCTTAATCTTTTTCCTTCGAGTGTTATTTCATTTTTTATGTATGTTTCTTGTAGTTATTCAACATTCTTCTACTCTCCAATTTACTTCTATGCTCTGTGACTGAGCATTTCTTCATTTTTATTTTGTTTAACACACAATTACTAATTGCATACTTAAAAAGACATTTGTTTACTACTTGCTTTTACTTTCTATCTCACTTTATTATTTTGACTCAGATATTTCACTATCACTTTATATATGCATATATTATGTATATGATCAAACAGGCTATGAAGAGATTTGAATTGCTTTATATTGACAAGACTTGTATTATTTAGTAAAACTGACAAAAAAATAGTACAATAAACTTAAATGTACAATTAGCAATGTAACACCTGATCCTACAGCACCACAGCCATTACTGGGCGTATGCTATCGCATCGCTAGGAACTTCTCTTACACGTTATCTAACCTAATATGCTGTACCATTTGCAAATTTTGCAGAGCTCATTACATTGGGGAAGCAAGCCAATGCCTTGCTGATTGCATTTACTTGTTCGTTTGTTTGTTTATTTGTGTGTGTGTGTGTGTGCATGTATGCATACGTGTATGCATGTATGTGTATGTATGTATGTATGTATGTATGTATGTATGCGTGTATGTGTGTGCATATGTATGTATGTATGTATGTACATAATACAAATAATATGTGAGTATATGCATATATACGTACATGTATGTACATACCTACATCTACATGTATATATAGATGCATATCTGGGTACAGGACGTCACAAAAAAACGTGGACAAAATGAGAAACAGAACATAAACAGAGTACAGAAAACACACAGGCCACATACAGAACATTTCCTTCATCAGCTGCCACCATTCTAAAACTAAGCGTTTCGAAGAGATGTGTGGATAAGTAGATATATTGCTCGGCAGACAGGTATACTAGACTCTCTGATCAACAATGATGTATGAGCATCCTGTTTTTTATTCAGTTGAACAGCTTCCTCGTTGAATTAACAGGTGGCTGAATATTCCACACACACACACACATGTTCCTTTACCATAATTCTTAAGTGGAATCTGCATCACCAAGTGTGACGGGTACGGTCCATCAAACAAGCTTCTATTCAGTTCCTATGTATTCCGTTTTCACTGACGAGGCTTGTAGTTAAAGAGATGTTATGAAGTGGGATCGAAACTGCAACCTCATGCTTGCAAAATGAATTTCTTAACCACTCAGCTATGCTTATACCCATGTATGTACCCATACCCACATCAAACACCTATATACACACAATCACACACACACACACACACACACACACACACACACTGACACGCACATTGTTGATCCAGCAATGATTGCGCAATTACAGTGGATGATGCCAGGTAGCCATAGGCAGTGAATGTGCTTTGTTGGCATACCATTATGGAAATACCCAAAATGCAGTTTAAATTTAAAATCTAAATATAAACTTTAATTTTAACTTATATATATATATATATATTTGTTTTGCAAGATTTTTGATGTGAAATCGTGTGTTGAAACAGATGTTGTTGTGCTTTGGGATGGTCATATTGCCAGTTTAGCCAATAAAAACACACGCACTGTATATTTGGTGTTAATTTGCTTCAGCTTTATATTACATTAATCTTAATCTTATTTCGGCCAGAGTTCTTTCGTCACACTTCTGTGACCTCATCAGTGGTCCTTTGTTTCCTTCTTTCTTATGTGTGACTCACCTTGCTAACTATCAGCCATTTTGTATTTTGTATTCCTATTGTATGTGTCTACGCATGCGTGTCCTTCAATGTGTCTGTGTCTTTTGTAAGTGCATGTGTGTATGGGGAGTGTCTGTATCACCTATATTCTCTGTTAATACGTGTTCGTTTGTATTTGTTTTTATTTATTTATTTGTTCATGTGTGTGTTTTTTTTGGGGGGTTTTTTGTGTTTAATTAAATTTTGTTAACGTATGTAGTATTTAATTCCATTTGTTTATCTATGTATTGTATTATACTTTGTTCATATTATTATTGGTTTATGGGTAACATGTTGTCACATGTTGTGGTTTGTGGTTTGTTAGTGGTGTGTGTTAGTGTTCCATTCTAGTTTCCTATTCAGGCTAGGTTTCTCTTCTATTATGTGTGTAGCTTCAGTAATTTGTCTAAGTGCTGCATCACTGCTATGTGTAGATAAGATTTTAATTTCTATGTTGTTGATTGAGCCTCTATGTTCTTGCTCAGCGTGCTGGTACAGAACTGATGAGTTCTTCCCTTCCTTAAGTTCCCTCCAATGTTCGTTTGCCCGCTCCCCTATGCTCCTTGCTGTTTCGCCTACATATGTCATTGTCTTATTTCTGCATCGTCCCTCTGTACATCTTATACTATAGACCACATTTCTGGTTTTGCAGTTCGTTTGTGGGCTAAATCTACATACGATAAGGGATTTAATAGGGTTGCCTGGCCTTTCAACAACCTTAATTCTTAGCTTAAGTTTGTCTAGGGCCCTTCTAAAGCAGTACGCCAGTTCGCCTCTGTTCGTCGACACCACCCCTAGAGGCGAACTAGCGTACCGCTTTAGAAGGGCCCTAGACAAACTTAAGCTAAGAATTAAGGTTGTTGAAAGGCCAGGCACTTACAAAAGACATAGACACATTGAAGGACATGCATGCGTAGACACATACAATAAGAATACAAAATACAAAATGGCTGATAGTTAGCAAGGTGAGACACACATAAGAAAGAAGGAAACAAAGGACCACTGATGAGGTCACAGAAGTGTGACGAAAGAACTCTGGCTGAAATAAGATTAAGATTAATGTAATATAAAGCTGAAGCAAATTAACACCAAATATACAGAGCATGTGTTTTTATTGGTTAAACTGGCAATATGACCATCCCCAAGTACAACAACATATATATATATATATATATATATGTATATATATATATATATATATATATATATATATATATAAACAAAATTAAGGGATCAGCAACAGGTTGCTTCACCACATACCGAAGTGCAGAAATAGCAGCTAAAAATGCTGAAACTCCAACAGATAGCAGTTACCCGCAACTCACATAGGCAAAATAAGAAGAAAAATAACGAATTAAACTAGCCATAGTTAAACTAGCCACTAAACTATGGCTAGTTTAGTTCATTATTTTTCTTCTTGTTTTGCCTATGTGAGTTGCGGGTAACTGCTATCTGT
>NC_142944.1:50306961-50386961 GCF_046866305.1 Octopus bimaculoides
AAACTCTGTATAAGGAGTAGACAACCACACACACACCTCACCACACCACACATCATTTTGCCAAATTAGCATGAGTTGGATTATTGTCTGTTTTCTCCATATCACTTCTACTATAGAATAACTGAAGGGTAAACAACTACCATACACACACACACACACGTGTGTGTGTGTGTGTATGTATTTATATTAGGTTTGATCAAAAAATACTGGGAATGTTGCTATGGTAATAGAGTTAAAATATGCAGAGTGAAGCCACTTGACACAGGCTGACTTTGAACTCTGTTGCACATGCACACTAAATTATAATGCTCTCGTTTACTTCTGTCATTGGTAGCAGGGCTTGAAAGGAAAGTGTGTAGAGTGTGGTTGTCTCAAAAAGAAGATTGGTTGATTAAAGTGTGTTGATTAAAGATCTCCTTCAGTGTGTAAATTAAAGACAAAAACTTTTTGAAAATGATGAGAATGGGTAATGACTCATGTGTCCATGGCTTAATTCTTCCGTGGAACACCCCCAACAAGATTTCAAGACATTGAAGAAATCCAAAGGAATGCAATCCCGAAACCTGGATCACTGAGCACTCACCAGGAAATTTACAGTCTCTGCACCCATTTCAAATGTTACCAGCTGCAAGCATGGGATTCCCCCCCCCATTCTTCAGTTAGACAAGGAAGAGTCCTTACGATCTAAAATCCCCTGTTCCTCTACTTTTGGGTTAGATGAACTGGTCTAAGAGAGATAACCTGTTCTTGCTGACCCTGGAGTATTTATTCTTTGGTGACTTACTGACCAACTGACTGTAATGGATTCCTGCCTCTCAGAGGCAAAGAGTTACATCAGTCTTTGGCTTTAAAGACTGACAAGATGCCCATGGTGTTAATCCCTTTGTGGATGTGAAACCATTGGTCACTCTATGACCGGATATAGACTTATCTACATATTAATATATATATTGTCTATGAATATATATATATATATATATATATATATATATATATATATATATATATATATATATTAGAGAGAGAGAGAGAGATTTGCCAAAGATATGAAAATATAATAAAATGTTTCTGGTACATATAATGATTGGTGTTGGGAAAGGCACCTATTTGTAGAAACCAAATTAGAAATGAAACATTTGAGTCAAAAGTGGTCCTCAAACTCTTCAGTTATTCTATAGTAGAAGTGATATGGAGAAAACCGACAATAATCCAACCCATGCTAATTTGGAAAAATGATGTGTGGTGTGGTGAGGTGTGTGTGTGTGTACATGTATCTTTTTTTCTGAATTTGTGTAAATGTGTATAGTATAATATATCAGTTGAATAAAGTTACAAACTGGTCTAGTTTTCATGTTTTCATGTTTTTTATTACTGCATTAAAAAAAATTATTTACAGTGTTGAAGTGTGTTAAACATTAAGAAAATATTTTGTAATGTTCATAAAGTTCAATTATTGCTTTCATACCTTCATAGTAATCATCAGATTTCAAAATGTATTAACTGAAAGTTGAGTTGAGTGCTTGACAACTGTAGTAAAATGACAGACTCCTCCTTTTTATACGTTTTAGAAGGCTCTGTAAAACTGAATTTTTTAATACAGTTTTGACCAATCAGCATGCAGCTTAAATGTCATGGTTTGCCGGGCACACCGATATTACTGGTAGAGATTTCACCTTTATTTTAACCAGTTAGCTTGCAGTTTACATGTAATAGTTTTATGAGTGAGCAAACTTAGTTAGTTTCGATTGTTTTTTATTTCAATCAGTGAGAGTCATTTGTAATTTGTTTAAATTCATATGTTAAAGATATTTTTTAATCCACATCATTAACTGGTTGTCATACTATTGTTGTTATTTCTGTTTGGAACAAGTTTGAACATTTTAATAAAACCTTTTTTTTTTTAATCTTTCTTCCAACCTCACTTGTGTCATGTAGTTTGTAAAAAGGAAAAATTAGTAACGTTTTCTGACCACATGTTTCTATATGTTCATTCAATGGAATTTGACAAGCATTAGTGTTCTGGATTCGTTGTCTGTGAACTTGTGAGCATTCTGACAATGCATTCTCTGTCTTGCTAATTGAACTTTATGAATATTACAAAATATTTTTAGACCTTCGAACTTTAGGCCTCACCGAGGCAATGACTAGTGACCGGGTGCTTTGGAAATATACAGTATATGAGAAGACTCGGCAAGCCAAGTGAGTGCATAATCTGCGGCCTCTGCCAGAAGTGTAGCCAGCTCACTTATTCGTATTTTTACTTCATTGGACACTAAGCTCTGCTTGCGAAGACCTGTTGAGGCAAGTGAAATTGAAATTGAAATCGAACCAAATTCGATGACTGGTTCCCATGCCAACCTCTCCTTCATTGGACACTGAACTCTGCTTGCGAAGACCTGTTGGGGCAAGTGAAATCGAAATCGTAATTGAACCATATTCGATGACCGGCACCTGTACCAGTGGAGTACTAACAGCAACGTCCGAGCATGATCATTGCCAGAGCAGCTGTCTGGCTTCCATGCTAGTAGCACATAGATAGCACCATTTGAGTGTGATTGTTACCAGCGTCGCTTTACTGGCACTTGTGCTGGTGGCACATTAGAAAATCATTCAAGCGAGGTCGTTGCCAGTGCTGCTGGACTGGCTCCTGTGCAGGTGGCACATAAAAGACACCATGTTGAGCGTGGCCGTTGCCAGTACTGCGTTACTGGCCCTCGTGCCGATAGCATGTAAAAGCACCCTCTACACTCTCGGAGTGGTTGACATTAGGAAGGGCATCCAGCTGTAGAAAGTCTGCCAGATCAGATTAGAGCCTGGTATAGCCATATGGTTCGCCAGTCCTCAGTCAAATTGTCCAACCCATGCTAGCATGGAAAGCAGACGTTAAACGATGATGATGATGATGATGAACACACTTCAACATTGTAAAAGAATTTTTTTTAAATACAATAATAAAAACGTAAAAACCAGACCATGTTGAAACTTTATTCAACTGATATATATATATATACACAAATGTATGGTATGTGTACGTACAAGTGTGTGAATATATATATGTGTGTGTGTGTGTGTGTGTGTGTGTGTGTGTGTAATATTTGTAAACAAACCAAGAGAAAGCTGCTATTTGTTTGTATTTAAAAATTGTTGCTTCAGATCGAAGAATAAAATATTATCATGATATATTATTATACAATTATATAGGTGTATGTGTTTATGTGTATATATATATAAAATACAATAATAAAAAATGTGAAAACCACACCATATTGTAACTTTATTCAGTTGATTTATATATATATATATATATATATATATATATATATACATAAACGTTAGGTATGTGTATGTAAAAGTGTGTGCATATATGTGTGTGTGTGTGTGTGTGTGTGTGTGTGTGTAGTATTTGTAAACAAACCAAAAAGCTTTGTAAGTTACAGAGAGAAAGCTACTATTTGCTTGTATTTAAAAATTGTCACTTCAAATTGGAGAATAAAATATGATTATGGTATATTATTATACAATTATGTGTGTGTGTGGGTGTATGTATATATATATATATATATATATATATATATATATAAAATCAAATGAATATTAACATATGATGGACAATTGTCAGCTCATTACAGTTTTTTTCTTATGTAACTTTTTGATAGAAGAATGAAAACACTATTCCTTTACAAAAGACCATAACCATCAGCTGAGAAGTAATTTTACAAACAAAGAATATCTCAAGAATACAGCAGGGGTGTGGCTGGAGTCTGTCGAAATGATGATTATATATATATATATATATATATATATATATATATATATATATATATGGATAATAATAAATAGAGCAAAACACATGTCAATAAAAGTTCCTTTAATTCCTGACATGCATTTTGTTCTATTTATTATTATCCATATCTTCTCAAAATGTATCACTTTAACTTGGTATCTCTACTTGTAAAACGGCTGTGATATCTTGTTTTTTAGTGTAATTTTGCTACCTCTGGTAACTATTAACATATTTAAATTATTGAAAGTTTTAATAACTGAGATAATATTAATATATACATAAACTAATATATATATATGTGATTAATTGGTGCTAAACGACTCTAAAGCAGCAACAAGAACAATTAACAATCCTGATGGGAACTACACAAGTCTTTGGACACTGCGACAAGATATATCAAAAACAGACAAAATTAAATAACAAAAATACCTGTTGAATCAGGTGGGTCAGTGGCAATATACTGTTTCATGGAGCTTTGCAAATTGAGAAAAAATAAAAAAAATAAAATCATCATCATCATCATCGTCGTCTTCGTCGTCGTCGTCATCATCATCATCATCGTTGTTGTTTTACTTTAAGTACAGATAATGACTTATTTGTGTTCAGTGTTCCATCATGGTGATGATGATGATGATGATGATGATTATGATAAAGGGAGGGAAATGGGAGGGATTGTTAGGATTTTGTGATTTAATTTACTGTGTACTTAATAATTTTAATAATTTTGATATTTATAAAAAATAAAATGAAAATTTAAAAAAATTATTACTACTACTGTTACTACTATAAAAATATAGTCAGGAAATCGTTGGAACATCCTGCTTTTTTTTTCTTGTTGCTGTGCAAACCATTTTAAAAATAGAAAACAAAAAAGAGAAACATGAAAAAGCAAAAACAAAATCTCTACTTATAAAGCATACAAAAAATATAGAATTACAACCAAAACCTGAAAAAAGAAAACAAAAAAAGGACAATTTGAGAAACTAAAATTATTTCTGATTTTAAAATGATTCTATTACGACAGATACTTGATTCTATTCTGACCTGCTTTGGCCTAAAATGAAAGCACACGCAAAAAACCCCTGCTTCATAGCTAACAGTTTCTATTGCGATATCTATCTTTCTCAGCCTTTAATTTCAGCACACAGATCAATCAATCAGACAGCTAATGTAATTTGACATTTTCTAAATGTTTTTTTTTTTCTGTCACTATCATATTTTTTACTTGACAATTGTTTTTTTCATTTTGACTGCTATTCTTATCTGATCATCACTTTTGAATCTAATAATCATTCTCCTCTTTTAAGAGACTCTATGATTCTTTTCCCCTTGATAGCTTTTTTTTATTTTAGACAACCATTCTTGTGCTTTAACACCACTATTTTTTCTTTGACATCAAATTTTTCATTAACTTTATTATAACTATTTTTGACAACCCCATTTTCTTGTTTATTATTCTTTCTTTTCTCTTTGGTACTCTATAATTCTTTTCCTATGCTGTTACTTTTATCTCAAGACAGAAGTTCTGGAGTTTGACAACCATTTATCTCTATGACAGCTATTCCTGAATTTGATTCCATGTTTTTCTATTTGTTTCAAACTTTATTCTTTTTATTTATTGTCATTGCTACTCTTGACTTTTATACAGCAATTCTTTTCTTTATGTCTTTGACATCTAAGCTCATTGCTTGGGTTTCATATCATTTCCACATTGGTAACTTTTCTGTATTCTCCAATAAGTATTCTAACAGGAATTGTAAGACAGACCAACATGAAATAAATAAAAATAAAAATGTACATATATAAAGAAGAAAAAAAACTCAGAAAACAATAAATGATTACAAAAAAAAAAAAAAAGAAATAAATGGCTTTGGTTCTAGTTCAAAATTTCAAAACTGAAATTCATAAAACTTGTTATTAATATATGATTCAGCAGTGGGTAAATATACCACAGGTACTGAAGTAGAGTGTGCTGAATGTTACCATATATATATTACATATTTCAAGATCAAATGAAAAATATGTTCATACATGCGCACATGCACACACACATGCACACACACACACACACACACATACATTATATATATATATATATATATATATATATATATATATATATATACATATATATCATTATTATTATATTTATAATATAAGTATATGTATGCATGTGTATGTATGTGTGTGTGTATATATATATATATATATATATATATATATATATATATGAGTATACACACACACATGTATATGAGTATATATATATATATATATATATATATATGCCACACGAATAGCGCTGCACATATGTATATATGAGTATATCCATATATACAGGGTGTTCAAAAAGTCTCTCTGCAGTAAGTATTTTATTGCAAAATATTTATAAGATGGTAGAAGACTACAAAAGAATATATTAGACTTTACAAAACTTTAAAAAATTTATAAGAGGTGCTGAAAGTGTTGTCCTTCATTTTCAATACATAAGTTGACTCTTCTACACGTTTTGAAATACATCTTGGAGAATCTGACATGGTATGGACCGTGTGAAGGTTATGATTGCGTCCATTTTGATGGGGATTTTTTTCCAATGTTTTTCACCGAAGTCGGTAGATGTGAGGTATTTTTCAGGAAAAAAAAAGAAAACAATTTTGAAAAATTTTTCTTTTTACACTCCCGCCGCTCCCTCACCACCCCAGTGCGAAACGATTTTGACCATTTTTTTCACTACGCACTTAAAACCCGTGAACAGGGGTTGTAAATAATTGATTGGAACCTTTCCAATCAATTATTTTCTGAGCAATTAATTTTAATTGGGATATGGGCCAATCAATCATTGCAATTAATTGCAATTAATTGTCAATTATTTTGCCGAATGTAAAAAAAAAACAACATATTTTGGAGTGTTAGCTTCCATTTAGATAAGCGCCAAAATGATAGCAAAATAAAAGGCATGTCTTATAGTTTCGAAAAATTTTATCAGAAAACGTTCGAAGTTCAATTTTACTGATTTAAAATAAGGAATAAACAACGTATATACTCTACATTGTACTGCAGTTGAAAAACAAATAAATTGAAGGTCCTTAATTGAAAGAGTTTCTCAAACGAGTAGCACAATTAAAATGTTCTAATATAGCAAAAGGTCATGAATGAATGCAGATTTCTGAAACTAGTTCTTCATTCCAGAAAGCATGATTGACTTTTAGAAATAATTGCATTTCTAAATTCATTGGTGTTAAGTATTGCTGAAAATCATTAAAAGCGTAACCTTCTGAGCTGAAGAAACATTCCAAGATGTTGGATATTGGTAACAAAAATCAGTCAATATAAAGTTTTAGACCTGGTGATGAATACAGAAAAAAACCCTGCCTACTAGGTGTAAAAAAATGTTTAGAATACGAATATTGAAACAAAAATTTGCTGCCGATGGAAGCAAATATTTTAAAAACTCCACATAGGGATACAATGCGAGAATTTCGTCAAAAAGAATTCGAGCATCTCCCAAATCTATTTCTGATCTTTGCAAGGCAAAAATGCCAGTAAAACAGTACAATAGTCATTCTGATAATTGCACGAATTGGATGCATCGAACCCTTAATCCAACCACCGATTACCAACGAAAATTTACTTGGAAGTTCATCAGATATTTTCTTTTCCACTTCTTGAATAAGTTTTTCCATGTATTTCTTTAAGGTCACATTTATCATACTTCCCAAGTTTGTGTACTTACGAGTTAGTGGGTCTTCAGTAAAGAAAAATGGTTTTAAACCAACACATACCCACTCAATCCAACCAAAAACATTTAAGGCCGAGTGACTGACCAAACTACTTCTTGGTGAAAGAAAACTCGATAAAGATGGTTGTCCAGTTGCTTGTGTAGTGGAATACTCTGGATGCTGTTTTTTTTTATATGATTCATATTAAGATTTGTCCACCCAGTTCCTTTTTTCTAATGAATAGACACACTGGAATGTCTACCGGCTGGAGTATGTTGTTTTGTGTCCTCCCCATTTTTTTATTTGCTGTATATATATATATATATATATATATATATATATATATACATATACATATACATACATATATCATCGTTTAACGTCCACTTTCCATGCTAGCATGGGTTGGACTATATATATATATATATCACTTTTAAAGGGGGATAATATTTGTTAATAAGTAAGAAAAGAATTTGATATTTAACTTCATTTGAACTAGTGCACTATTCTCCATGATTAATAATAAAACTGTCATCATTTTTTAGTATATACACATGTATATACTAATATATCTATAAAATTTTTTTATTATAAACAGCAGAGAAAAAAATAATATACAGCAGATATTAACAGATACGGAAGTGTAGCCTCATAGCACACCCTTGAGAGTATTAGTAACATACATTTAGTGTTCTAAAAATACTGAAGAGAAAAGTAAACCATACTGAAATTCTTCACCCTGAAACTGATAGTGATAATTAGAAAATAATTTTTAAAAAAAAGATCTCCTGTAAAGCGTATATTATATAAAGATGAAATAAACAGAGTAAATTTTTAAAAATCTTTCTTAAAGAGTAGAATAAAAGAATATGATATTTCAATAAGTAATTCCCCAGAATTGATATGTAAGTTTTTGAGTGTAAGACAGAATAAACTTCAGGAATGGTTGTGTGGTTTAAGATGTTCGCTTTGCAGCTTGTTGGTTCAGGTTCAATCTCACTGCATGGCATCTTGGGCAAATGCTTTCTACTGTAGTCCTGGGTTGACCAATGTCTTGCAAGAGCAAATTGCAGATTTGATACATGGGAACTGTGTGGAAGCCTGTTGTGTGTGTGTGTGTGTATACATGTGTGTGTGTGTGTGTGCATGCATGAGTGCGTGTATGCATGCCAGCACGTGTGCATATGTATGTGCATGTATATGTGTGTGTGCATGCATGTGTGTGTGTATCTATGCATGTACATGTGTGTATGTGTGCATGTGTGTGTATGCATGCATGTTTATGTATGTGTGTACATATGTGTGTGTATACATGCTTGTGTGTGTGTGCATGTGTGTGTGTGTGTGTGTGTGTGTGTGCACATATGCCTGTGCGTCTGTTTTTCTCTCACCACCACTACTTGACAGCCAATATCAGTGTTCACCCACACTTTAGTAGCTCAGTATGATAGACCATTAGACTGAGTTCCAGACATAGAGTTACCCTAACCCTATACATAGAAAGAAAATAAGCTCTGGACAGTGACATACCAAGAGAAGGGCGTCTGTTTAATTTGAAAGACATTGGGTTGTGGCCTGCTTAGTTTAATCATGATGACGATATTTGAGAAATCCTTGTACAACAAGGATCAAAGGCTGTGCAAAATATTTACTGCGAATTCAAAGAAGTTGTATGTCCAGGACAAATAACAAAACTGAAAAGAGACCAGAAGATTGTCAAGAAACTGGTTTTTCGAACTTTACAAAATGGGGAAAAAATCTTGAGAACTTGGACGATATACTCTCCAGTGAAAGAAGCCATGTTTTATTTTTGTTGTAAGCTATTTTCAAGTGAAAACTCAAAGTTTTGCTCAGTAGATGGTTTCAAATCTTGGTGGAAGTTGAATCCTAAGATACAAGAACATGAATCTAACCCTGCACACGAGAATGCGCTAGAAATTTGCTTTTCCAATGACAAGGTAATAGACAAAGAACAACAAACTCTTGTTGAAAATGAAACAAAGAAATGGACATAATTATGTTTCTTGCTAAGCAAAACCTAGCTTTATGAGGCCATAGAGAAGACATTCGAGTTGAGAAGGCAAATGAAAATGAAGGAAATTTTCTGGAGCTTGTTCAACTGATTGGAAAATTCAACCCGGTGCTACGTGAACATTTGGTAAAAGTAAAAACTGATAAGTGTGCAACTTCCTGTCTTTCACCAAAAATTCAGAATGAATCTGTGAACATCCTGGGAGGTCAAGTGAGAAAGGAAGTTATCAATGAAGTGAAACAGAGTAAATAGTATCACATTATTTTTGATAGTACTCCAGATATTTCTCTCATTGACCAAATTTCTCGGGTGCTACGTTATGTTAAAATAGATGAAAAGGAAGTAAAAGTAGAAAAATCCTTTCTTCGTTTTATTGAGATGAAAGGCAAAAATGCTGAGCAAATTACATCAATGATTCTGAAACAAATAGAAATGGACGACATTAACATTCAGGACTGTCGTGGACAAGCCTTTGATAACATGGTAGTAATGGCAGGTCATTGATCCGGTGTTCAACCACGCATCACAGAAGTTAATTCAAAGATTGTGTTTGTTCCATGCACCAATAACTCTTTGAATTTATCAGCTGTGCATACAGCTTCAGTGGCTGCAGATTCAGTTACATATTTTGGCACATTGGACCATCTATTTTCATTCTTTTCAGCCTCAACTCATCGATGGGATATCTTGATTGAGATAAATGGTGCAACTATCAAACAGGCTGGGGAAATGAGAAGGAGTAGTTGAGCAGATACAGTGAAAGTTGTACATACAAAATTCATGGAAATCATCACTGTGCTAGAATGGTTGATGGAAGATGCAGAAAATGCAAGTATGAGATCTGATGCAGGTTTAATTTTTCAGGCAATGCTGTCATTTCTTGGCCATTGGAGATATATACTTCCTGAAATAAATGATATTCAAAAGTACCTCCAAACAAAAGGTCTGGAGTTGCAACAATGAGACATTAAACTATCTGCCTTGCAAACTTCTCTACTTGTAAGCAGAGACAAAACAGTAGATGATGCATTAGCCTATTCAACCAAAATTTGCTCTGATATGGGAATCAGCAAAGAGCGTTGAATTCACAAAAAGAAAAGATTGAGTTATGAAGAAAGTATTGAAGCCACTCTCAGCTATGATGCTGAGCTAAGAAGATAGATAGACTGGCTGAAGAAATAACTTCTAGATTCGAAAAACTTCATGATATCGCATAGAAATGCATGTTTCTCACACTGTCCAATTTGTTAGATAAAGAGTGTAATTGTGATTTAGATGCTTTTGATGAGAATATTAAGAGAGAAGGCTTTCTGGTTGAAAGGGTGAAACTGCAAAATTATTTGGTAGCTGCTGATACTGAAGACAAGGAGAGACCTTTGCAAGTTCCTTAGTTTATACAGAAATATAATCTTATTGATTCATTGCCAAATATTGTAATACTTGTAAGAGTCTTCCTAAATCATGCTATTAGTGTTGCTAGCTGTGAACGGTCCTTTTCCAAACTAAAGTTCATCAAGAACCACCTCAAGTCAACAATAAGTCAAGGTTGACTGATTTGACAATACTATCCATACGGCGTGACCTTACAGATAAAATTAATTTTGATGAAGTCATTCAAGATTTTGCGAAGAGGAAGCAAGCGAAAGCGAAATCGTGATGGCACCTGTGCCCCGCGTCACCTTCCTGGCACTTGTGCCAGTGGCATGTGTAAAGACATTCGAGTGAGATCGTGCCAGTGCCGCTGGACTGGCTCCTGTGCAGATGGCATGTAAAATACACCATTTTGGGCATGGCCGTTGCCAGTACCGCCTGACTGGCCTTCGTGCTGGTGGCATCCAGCTGTAGAAACTCTGCCAAATCAGATTGGAGCCTGATGTAGCCATCCGGTTCACCAGTCCTTAGTCAAATCGTCCAACCCATGCTAGCATGGAAAGCGGATGTTAAACGATGATGATGATGATACTGATGAAGGCACATAAAATCAGTTTGTAAATCACTTATTTTTGTAATTCCCTCATCTTCTGTTCTTTAATATATTCTTCCTGTTATTTTATGTGTATAAACACAATAAAAGTAAATTTGAGGGAAACAAATGGTTACTATAGTTTGTCGTCTTATTTTACATACATATAATACAGGCCCAGGAAGACCTGGGCTGAGGTGGTGAGGCAAGACCTTCGTACATTGGGCCTCACCGAGGTGATGACTACGGACCGAGACCTTTGGAAATGGGCTGTGCGTGAGAAGACCCGGCAAGCCAAGTAAGATCGTTGCCAGTGCCCCTGGACTGGTTCTTGTGCAGGTGGCACATGAGATGCACCATTTTGAGCGTGGCCGTTGCCAGTACCGCCTGACTGGCTCCTGTAGGATTTTCGAGCGAGATCGTTGCCAGTGCCCCTGGACTGGCTTGTGCGGGTGGCACATAAAAGACACCATTTCGAGCGTGGCCGTTTTCGTGCGGGTGACACGTAAAAGCACCCACTACACTCTCTGAGTGGTTGGCGTTAGGAAGGGCATCCAGCTGTAGAAACTCTGCCAAATCAGACTGGAGCCTGGTGTTGCCATCCGGTTTCACCAGTCCTCAGTCAAATCGTCCAACCCATGCTAGCATGGAAAGCGGACGTTAAACGATGATGATGATGATGATGATAATACCTGTATTATTCCATTTTTGGAGGTTTTGAAGTGTTATTAAAACTTTTAAGGGGCAGCCAAATAAACATATGACCCAGGTGGCACTTGTTATAGGTATGCCACTGGTTCTGAAGGCTAAAACCCTTTAAGGTAGTGCTCCAGCATGGCCACAGTCCAATGACTGGAACAAATAAAGGAACATAAAAGAAGTATCGCAAGCAATTGGAGAAAAAACAAAAAGAACATCCAGGCTGACCAAAATGTATTTAAGTCATAAAGTATCTTGTCTCCAAACCTAATAGGATATTATTTACAACTAAATAGCTTACTTGACAAGGTTGGCTCATGTTTATGTAATCAATATGTTGTTTATTTAAAATAAATTATGAATGTAAATTGTATTTTTATCTGACTCTAATTGTTAAAATGTTATTGGTATTTGCTGATAACCTTTCCTGGAATTTTCTACAATTATTCTTTTATCTCTCTCTTTCTTTCTTTCTTTTCCTGCGTGTATGTGTGTGTGTGTGTATTAGTGCATTCAAAACTTGAAACCTTTGAAGCTATGATAGTTTAACATTTCCATTAGCAAACTGTTTAGCTGCAGAACATATGTAATCCAGCTTGTAATATAGAAACAGATTTATAAATACATATATTATATATATATATATATATATATATATATATATATATATATATATATATATATATATATATATATATATATATATATACATGTGTATAAATATGTGTGTGTGTGTGTATATATATATATATATATAGAGAGAGAGAGAGATTATAATATATATATATATATATATATACCTATGTATAAATATATGTGCATATATTTACACACACACACACACACTAGCATAAATACCCGTCGTTGATGGATTCAGAAAGAACCTTCAAGAATAATACTCTGATTCATGAAAGTTACTGCTTCAATATTATTGAATGTTTTGTAGTGGAATATCTGAAAGCTCTTATTGCCAGGCTTCAACCCCAAAAGTTATAATATTTTACAAATGGGTCCGCTTGTAAGGGACGACCGTGCGAACTCAAAAAAGGAGAAATGGTGACGGATGGAAAAACAGAGGACTCCTTTTATTTAAACGCGTCACACGGTCGAACACAAAATAATATATCAATGGATGATATAGATAATATGTTATGCGACGATAACATAGATGACCAGTAATGAAAGACCACAACCGTATTAGATGAATAACAGAGATATTTATTGTAGCGTTAAAGATGTATGTCTGTGTGAGAGTGTGAATGCGACATATAAGAACATAATCAAAGACAGGCCGTCATACAAAGAAAAGTGTGTGAGTGATACATGTGTGTATGAGTGTTTACAGCAGATGGAAAGAGAGTCAATAACACATGAGCAATTATACCAGTTCTTGGGTACACAATAATATGAATCTGTATGTGAAGTGAGTTGGCTGAGTGTGGCAGAGCTGATCACTAGTTGTGATGTCGTGGCATCGATGCCGGGCCGTGATTCTTGTTATACAGATGTTCGTCGCTGGCTGAGAACTCTTGTCTGTTTATTTATCGTGGTGAAGCTGAGTCACCTAACAGAATCGAAGAGAGAGATGTGTGCCGCGGTGGTTTAGTTTGGTGTACATAGAAAGTCGTGTTGACGCTGGTGGTGTAGAGGCTGCTTGGTAGTAATCGTGTTGGTCATGACGATGTTGCTGGATAGTAGTCGTAGACTCTTGTTGCTGATGTGGCGACGGCGGAGGTCATCGTGGCTGGACGAAGCTGCTGAAGTGGTCGCTGGCTGCTGCTGCTGTTGTGTGGTACACGGAACAGTCTCTAAGAGAAACTGGACCGAGACCAATTTGTTGGGTATGAGTTGATCTATTTATAGCGAATCATCGGCTCACTAGATAGCAGAAATATACTCTATCACGTGACCTTATTAGGGGCTGTGATTGGTCAGTTTGCGTTCTGGCGGGAACGGTTCGAAGAAGTTGCCGATTCGAATAATAATCAGTCACGTGATGACAAGGAATGGGTTCTCTACTACGCTCGCATTTATTTATATTTAAATGAGAAGATTGTATGTAATGGCAATAGTAGTTTTGTATCTAATGGCGATAGGTAGTTTTGTATCTAGTGACGATAGGTAGTTTCACTACACACTGATAGTCAGTCTCTTCAGCTCTTTCTCTTTTCCTATGCTGAGATTGCTTAGGTAGTTCAAATCTAATATTTTTCAGAGGTATTGTAGTAGAGTGAATTAATCTATATGCAAGACAGGGGATTTAACTCATGTTAGCAAACTTAGGGATTCCACCGACGTGAAAATTGGTAAAAGTTATGGTTGAAAATCGATTTATACCGCTATCTGGGGGTGCCTCAGGAAAAATAAGTTGAGAAAAGCACAGTCATGGCCATGATCAATGTCCACCTAAAACTGGAGTGACATGCATGCTAATTTATGGACACTCATAAAGTACATTCACGTATACACACACATCCTGCCTTTTATAGATATAGATACACATATACATGTATAATATATACATGTACACATATAGTATATGTAACATTATGCATATATGTATGTGTGCGTGTCTGTGTCTTTATATATATGTGTGTGTGTACACAAAAACACACATGCACGCGGGTATGAAGACAGGGAAAGCCCCCGGCCCATCAGGAATCACTGCAGAGATGCTCAAAATATCTGGCAGTGTCAGCTATAGCCCAGTCATCCATATAGTTAACCAGGTGATACACGAAGGAGTCATACCCAATGGTTGGTGTAGCAGCACCATAGTCAACTGTTACAAAGGTAAAGGTGATGCTTTAGATACAAATAATTACAGAGGCATCAAGCTGTTAGATCAGGTTATGAAAGTTACGGAGAGGGTCATAGCCCAACTAATTAGGGAGAGAGTCAGTTTAGATGAGATGCAGTTTGGGTTCATGCCAAGGAAAAGCACCACTGACGCTATATTTCTGGTAAGACAGCTGCAGGAGAAATACCTAGCCAAGGATAAACCTCTGTACTTGGCTTTCGTTGACATGGAGGAAGCCTTTGACAGGGTCCCCCGATCCCTTATCTGGTGGTCAATGAGGAAACTAGGGATAGAAGAATGGTTAGTGAGAGCTGTCAGTAAGGTGAGGGTTGGCAATGAGTACAGTGAAGAATTCCGGGTAGGGGTAGGGGTCCATAAGAGTTCAGTCCTCAGCCCCCTCCTATTTATCATAGTCCTCCAGGCGATCACAGAGGAATTCAAGACAGGATGCCCCTGGGAGCTCCTCTATGCTGATGACCTTGCACTAATTGCGGAGTCACTATCAGAACTAGAGGAGAAGTTTCATGTGTGGAAGCAAGAATTAGAATTGAAGTGTCAACCTAGCCAAAACCAAAGTCTTAATAAGTAGGAAGACTTATCCCTTCAGGTAGATGGCCCTGCTCAAACTTGAAACCTTCCACATGTGCTATTTGTGAAACACATGCAACATAGAATGGCAAGATAAGAATGCCAAGATCTTAGAAAAATGTAATATCTCCAGTATCCAAAGCATACAGATGAGAATTCAGCACATTCATGCTTGAATGAAAAATGACAGCATTCTGAAAATTTTTCGTACGGCCAACAAGTGGAGGGATATCATGACAAAGGAAAACTTCTCCTTAGACATTAGGATAATTTGAAGCAATCACTAAAATATCTACAGCTTAACCTGATCTTGGGAAATTCAATGCCTAGATCAATCTGCATGGTATAAAATGTGTCACTATGCGTCCAAACAATTTCAGTTGAAGAAAAAGAACAACAGAAGAACTATATCAACAGGTGCAGGAGTGGCTGTGTGGTAAGTAGCTTGCTTACCAACCACATGGTTCCGGGTTCATTCCCACTGTGGGGCACTTTGGACAAGTGTCTTCTACTATAGCCTCGGGCTGACCAAAGCCTTGTGAGTGGATTTGGTAGATGGAAACAGAAAGAAGCCCGTCGTATATATGTATATATATATATATATATATATATATATATATATATATATATATATATATATATATATATATATATATATATATATATATATGTATGTGTGTATGTGTGTGTATATGTTTGTGTGTCTGTGTTTGTCCCCCCAACATCGCTTGACAACCGATGGTGTGTTTACATCCCCGTAACCTAGCGGTTTGGCAAAAGAGACTGATAGAATAAGTACTGGGCATACAAAGAATAAGTTCTGGGGTCAATTTGCTCGACTAAAGGCGGTGCTCCAGCATGGCTGCAGTCAAATGACTGAAACAAGTAAAAGAGTAAGAGTAAAAGAGACACACTTACCCAATCTCAGGCAAAATCAAAATCATCAATGACCCCATTGCGACTTCATAGAAAAATTCATACATGGACTGAAATTACATTCATGCATCCGTTGCAAAAAAATGCAACTTCTTAGTTTTTTTTTTCTTTCTTTCTCTTACTCTCTTTAACTTTAAGTCCTCTCCTTCAAACACTCATATGTTGAAACCAATGGAAGCGACCATCATATATACATATATATATATAACGTGCTACCTGGGTAGGTAAGGTAGGCAGTGCCTACTCTGAATGAAATAGCTCGATAGTAACATTTTCCTGTGCAAGAAAGACAATTGCACTGGTATGGTCATGTGGCGAGAATGGATGAGGATAGCTGTCTGAAAAAGTGCCACACCCTAACAGTTGAGGGAACCTGTGGAAGAGGTAGGCCCAGGAAGACCTGGGATGAGATGGTGAGGCACGACCTTCGAACATTGTGCCTCACCGAGGCGATGACTTCTGACTGAGACCTTTGGAAATATGCTGTGCGTGAGAAGACCCGGCAAGCCAAATGAGATCTAAATCTAAGGCCTCAGGCAGCCCACTTTTACGTACCTTCCTTCATTGGACACTAAACTCTGCTTGCGAAGACCTGTTGAGGCAAGTGAAATCGAAATCAAATTAAATTCGACGACTGGCACCCATGCCAACATCGTCTCCTCCATTGGAAACGAAACTCAACTTGCGAAGACATATTGGGGCAAGTGAAAGCAAAACCGTCAATGGCACCTGTGCCCAGCATCGCCTTCCTGGCACTTGTGCTGGATGGCACGTGTAAAGACATTCGAGCGAGATTGTTGCCAATGCCCCTGGACTGGCTCCTGTGCAGGTGGCATGTAAAATACACCATTTTGAGCGTGGCCATTGCCAGTACCGCCTGACTGGCCTTTGTGCCGATGGCACGTAAAAGCAACCGCTGTACTCTCGGAGTGGTTGGCGTTAGGAAGGGCATCCAGCTGTAGAAACTCTGCCGAAATCAGATTGGAGCCTGGTGTAGCCATCTGGTTCACCAGTCCTCAGTCAAATCGTCTCACCCATGCTAGCATGGAAAGCGGACGTTAAAGGACGATGATGATGATGATGATGATGTACATAATTCAATAAGATTATAAAAGTTACTCTGATCATTATGCGTAAAATGCAAAATATCTTATTTTTTTTTGTAGGCATAATTCGCCCCTGCCTTTTAATCTCAGTATTAAAACTACACATAATACTGCTGTAGTACATGTGCTGCCTACATTCCTACAACAACGTTTTCTTTGTGTGCTTTAGAGGCAGAAGTAAATCTGCCTCCAACTCAGTTACATGCCTGTATTTCCCTTTATTTTTAACCAATTGCCTACCCTAAGTAATTACTCACAGCACGTACCTGATATATATATATATATATATATATATATATATATATATATATATAT
Source organism: Octopus bimaculoides (assembly GCF_046866305.1). Classification (NCBI taxonomy): domain Eukaryota; kingdom Metazoa; phylum Mollusca; class Cephalopoda; order Octopoda; family Octopodidae; genus Octopus; species Octopus bimaculoides. Next base: position 50,324,904 of record NC_142944.1, read on the forward strand.
ATATATATATATATATGCATACATACACACACACACACATATATATATAAACATGTACACCACACAAACATACACACATCTATATATAGAAAGATGTGTGTTGTGTGTATCTTCATCATCGTTTAACGTCCGCTTTCCATGCTAGCATGGGTTGGACGATTTGACTGAGGACTGGTAAAACCAGATGGCTACACCAGACTCCAATCTGATTTCGGCAGAGTTTCTACAGCTGGATGCCCTTCCTAATGCCAACCATTCCAAGAGTGCAGTGGGTGCTTTTACGTGCCATTGCCAGGAAGGCCAGTCAGGCGGTACTGGCAATGGCCATGCTCAAAATGGTATATTTTACGTGCCACCTGCACAGGAGCCAGTCCAGCGGCACTGGCAATGATCTCGCTTGAATGTCTTTTCACGTGCCATCGGCTCAAATGCCAGGAGGGTAACGCTGGTAACAATCACGCTCGAATGGTGCTCTTAGCGCTCCACTGGTACAGGTGCCATCACGATTTTGCTTTCGCTTGCCCCAATACGTCTTCGCAAGCCGAGTTTAGTGTCCAATGAAGGAGACGTTGGCATGGGGGCCAGTCGTCAAATTTGGTTTGATTTTGATTTCACTTGCCTCAACAGGTCTTCGCAAGCGGAGTTTAGTTCCAATGAAGGAAAGGTACGCATAAGTGGGCTGGCTACATCCCTGGCAGAGGCCTTGGATTTTGGTCTCACTTGGCTTGCTGGGTCTTCTCACACACAGCATATTTCCAAAGGTCTCGGTCACAAGTCATCGCCACGGTGAGGCCCAATGTTCGAAGGTCTTGCCTCACCACCTCAGCCCAGGTCTTCCTGGGCCTACCTCTTTCACAGGTTCCCTCAACCGCTAGGGTGTGGCACTTTTTCACACAGCTATCCTCATCCATTCTCGCCACGTGACCATACCAGTGCAATTGTCTCTCTTGCACACCACAACTGATGCTTCTTATGTTCAGCTTTTCTTTCAAGATACTTACACTCTGACGGGTATTCACATTGACATTACACATCCAATGGAGCATACTGGCTTCATTCCTTGCGAGCTTATGCATGTCCTCAGAAGTTATGGCCCATGTTTCACTGCCATGTAGCATGGCTGTTCGTACACATGCGTCATACAATCTGCCTTTTACTCTGAGTGAGAGGCCCTTTGTCACCAGCAGAGGTAAGAGCTCTCTGAACTTTGCCCAGGCTATTCTTATTCTAGCAGCTACACTTTCAGAGCATCCACCCTCGTTACTGACTTGGTCCCCTGGGTAATGGAAGCTATCAATGTACATATAAGAGTTACATGATGCATATATATATATATGTGTGTGTGTATATGTACAAGATATTTGGGTTAAATTCAATAGTTTCCATTAAAGGAAGTAAAAACAATAACCCATCCAACAAATAAAAGTATGTTAAAAATTCAAAGAATACCTACTTGATTATGGTTAAAAGATAACTGTTTATTCAAAGTAAATGCCCTCAGCTTCCATTGTGGCCTCAAGACAGCTCCAGAGCCTGGCACATATTTTTCTTGCTGGGTCTCCATAAAAATAAAGGTTGTGCGGTTAAGAAGCTCACCCTGCAATCATCTTGGGCAAGTGTTTTCTACTACATCTCTGGGCTGACCAATGTCCTGTCGTGAATTTGGAATAAGGAAACTGTGTGGAAACATATCGTATATGTGTGTATGTGATAAGTGTGTCAGTGTGTGTGTGTGTGTGTGTATGCCTTTGTGTTTGTGTTAGACACAACCACCACTTGACAACTGGCATTGGTTCATTTATGTTCCTGTAACTAACAGAATAAGCACCAGACTTTGATGAAAAGGAAATGAGATAAGTTTGTTCAATTAAACTCTTCAAGGTAGTGCCCCAGCATGGCCACAGTCGAATGACTGAAACAAGAAAAAATGAATGATAGACAATTACGAATTAATTGATTGATGACAATAAAATATATGAACCTCATTTCTAAATGGCTTTTATAGATTAATTCAAGCATATCTAAAACTAAAGTTTAAAAAATATGAATTTTTAGATTTTACAAGGAGCTTGGAATGACCCTGCACAGCGTTGAAGATGAGAGTGTGGTGTATGACTAATAGCTACATGATGATAATGATTTTCTCTTCATACAAGACATACAACCCATGTCGGCATGGGAAAAGAAACATTAAAGAACGATGACAACGACAATGATGATGAGGAGGATGATGATGATGATGATGATGATGAAGATGATGATGATGATGAAGATGATGATGATGATGCTGCTGCTGCTGATGATGATGATGATGAAGAGGAGGAGGATGATGAAGATGATGATGATGATGGTGATGATGATGATGATGGTGATGAGGCGAGTGGTGGTGGTGGTGGTGGTAGTGATGGTGGTTGAGGTGGTGGTGATGAAAATTATTTCCATTGTGTTTCAAGCTATCCAAGAAATATGGTGTTTGGGAAATCCTGACATTGGTCGGGAAACATTTTGAAAGACTGAAAATAGTGTAAGTACACGTCAGTTCATAGAGAGTTTCTGACAAGAATTTTGGTGAAAACACTCGTAATGTGAGTCATTGCACACACACACACTGGCAGAAACGTTAGCACTCCGGGCGAAATGCTTAGCCGTATTTCGTCTGCCGCTACGTTCTGAGTTCAAATCCCGCCGAGGTCGACTTTGCCTTTCATCCTTTCGGGGTCGATTAAATAAGTACCAGTTATGCACTGGGGTCGATATAATCGACTTAATCCGTGTTTGTCTGTCCTTGTTTGTCCCCTCTGTGTGTAGCCCCTTGTGGGTAGTAAAGAAATAACACACTCTCTCTCTCACACACATACACTCACACACACATACACTCACACACACATACACTCACACACATATGATGAACTTTTTTTTAGATTCCGTCTATCAAATCCACTCACATAACTCAGGTCAACCCAGAGCTATAATAGAAATCACTTGGCCAAGGTGACATGTTGTGGGACTGAACCAGGAACCATGTGAAGCAAACTTTTTACTATACAGCCATATATAATCATCCTTTTTCCAATCATCAGCATTTAACATCTACTTACTATGTTGGAGTGTGTTAGATAGTTCCAAAGCATCTAATGAATTGGAAGACTGCATTATACTCAAATTCTACTTTGATATGATTTTTATGGCTGAATACCCTTCCTAAAACACTATACTTTATAGAGTGTATTGAGTGCTATTTTTCATGATGCCAGACTAGTGATGGCATCATTTCAACTTACAAGACCAAGGGTCTAAGATGGCTCCTATAATTAAAGAACAGAAGAGACAGGTTGTGAGGATTCAAGGCAGGTTATGAGAGAGAGTAAAGTATGATGAGAGGAAGAAATTTATAGATCTGAAAGGGTGGTAATGAACACTGGTAGTGTCCCCTGCTACACACTATTGGGAGAGAGAGTGTTGCAGGGGAGAATGGAAAGAGAAGGGATTAATGTCAAGGATTTGTGAAAAAGAAGGGTTAAAGTTGGAAAAGTGATAAGGTCGGTTATGTTGGGAAGGAGCCTTAAGATATCCAACTGTATAAGGACAAGTATGGACAGATAACATGAGGGAAAGAAAACAAGAAAGATAGAGGTTGACAATAAGGGATCCAGAGAGAGTTGGTAGAAAGGTGTGGATATATGTATGGATATATGCATATATTTATATATTATTTATGTTATTATATGATCGAACGCCACGCACTGTCTCCAAGTATATATATATATATATATATAATTAATTGTTATCGCCAAGCCAACATGACAGTCCAAAAACTAGGACGAATGCTGCCGTTGATTAGCTCCTGTGTCCTTTATAACCTTTGAACAGGGGAGGTCAGCCGCTTCACCTTGCTGATTTGGCATCTACAGACTAGTTTCAGGGTATTGCCCCTTATCAATACCCTTAGCAATATGTAAAAGTGGGGATATGCAAAAGTGTGTGTGTGCATGTACACACACAATGGAAGTGGGATGGTTAACATTCAACACTGAAAAGAAAAATCAAACAGTGTTTCAACTCTGTGTATTTGGCATTTACTTACCAGCTCTTGTATTTAGTCACAGCCAGCTTTATGTGGTCTTAAGTCAGACAAGAAGGAAGGAAAACTTATAAATTCTCTTGAAGGAAATAAGCAGTCAAAGGATGTTACTTGCTGATAGATTTTTCACAAGTTTGGTTGTAAAAGAATTATTAAACTAAAAACTTGGTTTTGTACCTTATCTACTATAATAATACTCTTGTGTTTTTCTTTGTCACAACATATGAATGAGAAAGGAAGTGATAGATGAATAAAGAAGGAAGGGGTGATGGCAAACTTTGTAGTGAGATGATGGAAACTGTATGGTGAAAAAAATAAATCAAACAGCGTTTCAACTTTATGTATTTGGTATTTACTTATCTTGATTTTGTACCTTATTTATATATAAAATATTACAATTAGCCATAATTTTTGATGGCATGGGGCCCCATTCTCCGAACTTTCTGTCTTTCCGACGAAGGGTTCCGCCCAAAACATCATACTATCTCTCCTTCCTTTCCCGAGTGTCCAATAACGCTATCCGTATCACGTCCTCACTTTGTTGTTTTTTTGTTATTGTTTTTTGTGTTTTTTTGAACTTATATATATATATATATATATATGCATATGTATATATGTATGTAAATCAAAGTATATAGTATTATAAGACAAGTTCAGCCTATGTACCTAACAGTTTTGCACCAGGTATTAGATAACCAAATATAAGATAACATGGCAGTTATCTAAAAACATGTGCTCTTTAGAGATGGTAAGTATGGAAGAAATATGGAGGCAGCTTTCTGTTACTAGGGGTGATGAAATGTTACATCTGGGTGCTGTGAAAAAGACCAAATGAAGTTGCAGGTGACAATTGCTCAAGGGATTAACCAAAAGTTATGTCCCTTGGCCCCAAAACACCTGAGTTTGCTATAAAGCAGCAGGAGGCAGGTAGATGAAAATATGTACTTAGGGAAGGGAATAGAGGCTAGTATACGTATTAGATTAGTATATGTGTTGAATTTTTTGGTTGATGATTTTGGTGGGTGCTCAACCTTTAACCTTATGTTTGGGCACATGTGCATATGTGCATTTATTTGTGTATGGCTTGGTTACAGATGGCATGAGGGTTGATGGTGGAGAAACTAGTAATTAGAGCCATAGTTGGACTCATAGGAGAGATAACATGTACTGTCTTTCATGTAAGCATCATCTAAAAATCTCATTCCTGCAATTTAGGCAGATGTTTAGGTGATGAGAATTTTTTAATATAATACTTTTCTTGGTCAAACATAATCTGCATTTTTCTAGTACTACTAAAATAAGGTTTACACTTTTCCAAGATTTTTCACTTGATAATTTTGTACTCTGCAACACTTTTCTTTAATGACCATACAAATTTGTCTGGGGCTGTGACCTTGTATCTCTCCTGTATATTGAAGGAAGATTTATGGTTGTTAAACATGGTCCTAAAAGTTTCTTCTGTTGCACTCACATACTTCCACTAATCTAGCCACCCAACGTGGGCTCTTTGACATTGTGTCTGCCTCATACATAACTGCTTTCATGTTGCAGTGTGGCCTCTGCATTAGCATCTTGCTTTGGTCTCAAGTGCAAGTCTACCTATCAATAATACTAGGCACACAATTAAAAGAAGCGCTTAAGGAATGACTTAAGAGTGTGGACATTAAAGTAATAACAAGGATGATGATACATACACAAATATATTTACATATGCAACAAGCTTCTTTCAGTTTCTTATTTCTTTATTGCCCACAAGGGGCTAAACATAGAGGAGACAAACAAGGTCAGACAGTGCGTTATGACCCCAGTGCGTAACTGGTACTTAATTCATCGATTCCCCAAAAGGATGAAAGGCAAGTCGGCCTCGGCGGAATTTGAACTCAGAACATAAAGACAGACAAAATACTGCTATGCATTTCGCCCAGCGTGCTAACGATTCTTCCAGCTCACCACCTTGTTTCTTTCAGTTTCTGTCTGCCTCACACATCATAGAAGAGACTTGCCCAAGATGTCAAGCAATGTGACTGAGGGCAAAACCACATAGTTGGGAAAAAAATATCCCCACATACAGTTTAAGAGTTGACTTCACTTGAATACGAAGATAACAATTACTATCATGCAAAGCAACAATTACAATGTCTGTAGACGGAAATTCCATAAATTTACACAAGAATGTATTTAACTGACAATATCACAAATGTTAAATGGAAGATGAAATTATGTAATAATATTCTGCTATTCATATATCATAACATGCGATATAAATAATATAAATAAGTTTCCTTAGTTGCAAATCTACATTGGATGATTCATTTTTTATCATTATATCAAAACATATTCAGAAAAACTCCAGATTTTTTATCTTTGTATTTAGACTATATACATGTATATGTATGTATGTGTATGTGTGTGCATATATATATATATATATATATATATATATACACATACACATACATATATATATATACATGTATATATAAGTATGTATTGGGTTGGCAACTAAGTCCCCACCGTTTTTCTAAATTTTGGAATCTATTTTTTTCAAGAATTCTATTTTTGAATCATTTTTGAATCTTTTTTTTTTTTTCTAGTTAATTTTAGTTAATTTTTGTTTATTTTCAAATCATTAAAATGGAATGTCAAGTTAAGAAAAACCAGCATTTTCAACACCTCCTCCTTTTTGCCTTTAATCAAGGTTCTAAGGCTGCAAAAGCTGCTTGCGACATTTATGCTGTGTATGGAGAGGGTGCCATAGCTGAAAGAACCGCTCGTGATTGGTATGCCAAGTTCAAAAATGGAAATTTTAACCTCAAAGATGCACCTCGTTCTGGCCGTCCAGTTGAGTTTGATGAAGAGCGATTAAACCAACTTTTGCACGAAAATTCTGGTCAAAACGACAAGTGAACTGGCAGAGAAAATAGAATGCTCCCACACTGCTATAGAAAAGCATCTTCACTCGATGGGAAAGGTTCAGAAGTATGGAGCATGGGTTCCAATGCTTTATGTAACAACAACAAAAATCAACAAGCGTCAATCTCTTCTGGTTTGCTTGCTCGTCACCGCTCAACTCATGGACACAAGCAACAATTTCTTTACCAAATTGTTACTGGTGACGAAAAATGATGCATGTACATGAATATGAAGCAGCGTAAGGAATAGTTTAGCCCCAGTAAACACGCGACACCGCATGTGAAACAAGATCTTCATCCGCATAAAACGATGTTGTGCGTATGGTGGGACTGGGAAGGGATTATCCATTACGAATTGCTTGAACGGAACCAAACGTTCAATGCAGAACTCTATGTTCAACAGATGGAACGACTCAACACAGTTATTCAAGAGAAAAGACCTAATCGGCAGCATGGAATTCTGCTGCACGATAACGCCCACCCTCAGATTGCCAATATGACCAAGGAAGCCATTCAAACGCATGACTGGGAAGTGCTGCCACACCCGCCATACTCTCCTGATTTGGCACCAATGGATTTCCACCTTTTTCGGTCTCTTTCAAATGCAATGCATGGAGTTTCGTTCAATACTGATGCAGAACTGAGAGCTTGGTTGGATCAATTTTTCAAGTCGAAATCGGGTGATTCCTACCAACGAGGTATTGAAAATCTTGTTGAAAGTTGGGAAGACGTTGTAAACAACAAGGGTGGATACATTATTGATTAATTAGTTGTTATTTTTTATTTAAACCTTTTAATAAATTTAAATTTTGAAAAATGGCAGGAACTTAGTTGCCAACCTAATATATATGTATATATATATACATACACACATATATATATATTGTGAGAGACAGGAGAATGGAGAGGAAGAGAAAGAGAGAGAGAGATAGAGGGGGGGGGAGAGAAGTGCAGGCAAGGCTGTGTGTTTAAGTAGTTCACATCCCAAATATACTGTTTTAGGTTCAGTCTCATTTTGTGACACTTTGGGCAAGTATTTCTTCTGTTGTCTCAGGTTAATCAAAACCTTATGAATGGATTTGATAAATGGGAACCTGAAATAAGCCCATCACACACACACACACACACACACGTGTGTGTGTATACAATGTGGATAAATTAGCATTATGTTTCACAGAGTAATCAGAATGCTGTGAAGGGTTAAAGTCTTTATATCCATCAGAACCACACTTGGCTCTTAGGAGTTTCTTGGACTTCATTATCCAATCATGTTGTATTTGTTCATCATGTATATGCATATATAGATACATATATAGATAGATATCAACACACAGATACACACACGTACACTCACATTCACACACACATACACACACGCGCACATACATTCACACATTTGTGTACATGTAAATATATATATCTGTTTGTGTGTGTCAATATATGTATGTATACATACACACATTAGTATTGTGATATCGTTCCTCATTAAAGCGTTCAATGAAATGCTTTGTCATAATACAAATAACCCTGTAATTAGCCATTGATGTAATTTTCATCTAGACTTAATGAAGCAAGCGTCATTGCTTATCTGTTAATTCCATATAGAGATTACAATGGCTTCGATGTTGTCTAATCCTAAGATTAGTGTCTCCAACATTTCACAGTATGCTGCATGTACACAATTGCTTGACCTGCTAAAAATGGAAGCTATTTCTACTTCAAATTCCATCCTATAATGTTAAGCAAAATACAAATGCAACATGATCGGATAATGAAGTCCAAGAAACTCCTAAAAGCACAATGTTTTAGTGAGTACAGCATTCAGATTACTCTGTGAGACATAATGCTAATTTATCCACATTGTTTTGAATTTAACATTCGTTGTGACTTTGAGATTTAGATGGTGTGGTTATTTATATTAAGAATTATATGGTAGGGTAGGTGTGAGAGCCTGGATCTGACTGGTTTTAACATAAAACAGGTAGAATATTTGAGCTGGATTTCAATGCTGAAGGGTTTTATCTAGGTAACATTACAATCCAATCAAATTTTGGTTGGATTTTACTGTTACTAAGATACTAATATGTCTATTCTTAAGATGGTATATAATAGATATAGTGCTTTACTTTTATGTATGTGGACAAGTGTTTATATGCTTAAGTATGCATGTGGTTACACAGACTCCCCCATACATGCGTACACACATACACACATACACATTCTTATGAAGCTTTTAGCTGTAGCACCAAAGTATATAAGGACCTGATTTGAAGTCACAACTATGTAGCACTTTATATACATAAGTCTTTACATACATAGGTACCACAGACAACATCTTCAAGTCAAGATCATATAGTCACTTTCACACTTTTAAGAGGGAAGTAAAAAATCTAAATTTACTTCAGTGGTGGTGAAGATCTGGGAATTAGACAAACTGCATTGATTATAAGATTTCTTAGTCCATTATTTTTATATATGTTATGCTACATACCAGTGATCCACCTAATACCTATAAAATAAAATCACCAAACACTATATGAAGCAAAAAGAACCAAAGTAACTTACAGTCTGATAATGGGGAGCAAGCCAAAACTTCGATGCTATTGTCAACCTTTTCATTGTAAAAGTTAATACACACACACACACTACTTTATGCTACTTACATGTGATACTGTAGTCACCACATACCCTAAATATCCTTCCCCTCCTTACCATCTAATTAATGACAATTATTATTATTAAAGGAATATTGCTTAATTAACAGATCCATGTCATTTCCATAGCCTTCTAGACTGTTCTGCAGACCAAAGACCTGGTATGAATGCTTGTAGTGGAGCATATTCTGCTAAGTGGTTATGCTAAGGGTCAAGTGGTTGTGTTAAACAAGTTAATGGATTCCATATACCAAATTTCACTCCCAAGGCTCTGGTTATCTCAAGGTTATGATAGAAGACACTTATCTGATGAGCTGTGGAAACAACCCTAAAACCATTTCTATAATTTGTGCTTAAATTGTGCTGCCAACTTGACATTTGCCCTTGGTACCATGACTTCTCTTCATGCCAGAGTTGATAAAATGCATTTCATTTATATGTTGGTGATCATCACCATGACAATGGTGACACTGACACTGATGATGAATACCAACCAGTACCACCACCCTCATGTTATGTCTATGTGGTGGACAGCAAAGTCTTTTGTCAGCATCTTGAGATTGGCTTTCCTTACTTCATCTCCTATCTTCCTGGGTCTCCCTTTTCCACAAGTTCCATTCACTTTAAGTGATCAGCACTTCTTTATGCAACTGCCCTCATACATATAGAACCCTCTTCGGTTATAAATGACCATGGGATTGCACCTAGAAAGTTACCCTCTGAGGCACAAGTCCGGGCAAGATTGTTTATGGAAGAACCGCAGTCGCCCATGCATACCAGCTTGGCACCAGTGACGTCACAACTCATTTCTGCAGCTGAGTGAAGTGATGAAACAGGCTGGATGAAAGATTTTGATATAATGTTTAACAGCAAAATACCCTTTTTGCTGTCAACCCTTTTCATGCAAGGATTTCTTTTCATCATTTATGTTGATAGGCACAGGTATGGCTGTGTGGCAATAAGTTTGCTTCCAAACACATGCTTTCAGGTTCAGTTTCACTCTATGTCTTCTACTATAGCCCCAGGTTGCCTTTTGTGAGTGGATTTGAGAGATAAAATTTGAAAGAAACTTGTCAGATGTGTGTGTGTGTGTGTGTGTCTGTGTGTGTGTGTGTGAAAGAGAGAGAGAGAGAGAGAGAGAGAGAGAGAGAGAAAGTGTGTGTGCATATGTATGTATGTATGTGTGTGTGTCTAAGTGATTGTGTGTGTGTATGTATGTATGTGTGTGTGTATGTATGTGTGTGTGTGTGTGTGTCTGAAAGAGAGAGAGAGAGAGAGAGAGAGAGAGTGTGCATATGTATGTATGTATGTATGTATGTATGTGTGTGTGAGTGATTGAGTGTGTGTAACTGTCTCCTAGCTTTGATATCCTGTGATAGTTGTAAGCAAGTGCCACCATCCTGCAAGATATGTCCTTTGTTTCCAGTCTTTCAAGACATGTCTGGCCATGAGAGAATTATTACTTTACTTGGAATACCCACCTCAATAAATTCTGCCTACCCCATGCAAGCATGGAAAAGTGATGCTAATAATAATGATGGTGAAAGTAGTCTAAGGGAACATTACAATAATAAGATATTGTTTCCATATTCTATGAGAGTTCATCAAGAGTTAAGCTCTTAACCTCAGCTCCTATTCTTAATCTTTGGTAAAAGAGAGATAAATGTCTACATGGAAACGTCTTCAAGGAAATTTATCTTTTATGGTAACTCCCCAGAAAAGCTTGGCACCTATTCATCATGGATACAAACATGATTGCATAGTTAAGAATTTTGCTCTGCAATGACATGCACATGCACACAAGCATGCACACATGCACCCCCCACACACATATACACACACATTTATAAACCATCTAGTCCAGTGTTTCTCAACCATTTCTTACCTATTGACCCTTTCATTACTATTTTATTCTGGTGGGCCCCCATAGCCATTTGATGTTTAAAAGCTGGTTTTATAGATACTTCTTTCAAAATTCCTATTTTGTTTTTCAAATGTCCATTTGTGTAGGTTTGCAATAATACTCTCTAAGAGAACAGGTTTCAGTGGCTGGAAGCATGTTAGACTATGTCAAGCATTAAAGAAAGAAACCTGGATGTTTCTTGCAATAAATAAATTTATAGGTGCAGGAGTGGCTGTGTGGTAAGTAGCTTGCTTACCAACCACATGGTTCTGGGTTCAGTGCCACTGTATAGTACTTGGGCAAGTGTCTTCTACTATAGCCTCGGGCCAACCAAAGCCTTGTGAATGGATTTGGTAGATGGAAACTGAAAGAAGCCTGTCGTATATAAATATATGTATATATATATATATATGTGTGTTTGTCCCCCCACCATCGCTTGACAACCGATGCTGGTGTGTTTAGGTCCCCGTAACTTAGCAGTTCGGCAAAAGAGACTGATAGAATAAATACCAGGCTTACAAAGAATAAGTCCTGGGGTCGATTTGCTCGACTAAAGGTGGTGCTCCAGCATGGCTGCAGTCAAATGACTGAAGCAGTAAAAGAGTAACCAGTAAAGAGTAAGAGTAAAAGAAAATTCTTTCATGAATCTTTAAAATATTACTGTGGATCTCCGGTTTAGTATTTTACTTGTGTGGATCTCTAAAAAATCTTACATTGACCCTGTTTGAGAACCACTTGTCTAACCCATGCCAACATGGAAAGCAGACACTAAATGATGATGATGATGATGATGATGATGACGACGATGACGACGACGATGATGATGATGATGACATATAACTATAAATAATAGCATGTAAATATTGGGTTAAGAAACCCTTTACCTTCTATCTTTTATCTTTTTCTTGAAGAATTCTTAGTCAAATGTTTTGACCCTAGTACTTATTTCTAATAGTCTGCTACTTATTCTATCGGTCTCTTTTGCCAAACTGTTAAATTACAGGGACATAAACACAGCGGCACCAGTTGCTAAGCAGTGGTAGAAGGATAAGAACATGGATATTAAAAGTCGAAAGTTGTCGAAGAACTTGAATCCACATCTCTTGTGAACATGATAGATGTTCTACTATTGGACCAAAGCCTCCTTTGAATTTCTCTTTCTATTTTAGAAGCTTTATTCTTATCAGTGAGAATTTGTATGTTGCTGGCATCACAAGAATTTTTCGATCCGAGAGCCACTGCTCCAAAAGAGAATTATTATTTCCTATTGACTCAACAGTTTTATAAATTCTTAAGCCATCAATAATATATAATGACGTGTGTGTATATCTTTTCCCCAAAGTACAAATCAACAAGAAAACCAATATATCAATATAGCATAAATATTTTATGATATTTATTCTGCCCAAGTTTCTCAGACAGCTTCCCTTGTTATTCTCACTGTCAGAAATGGAACCAGTGATTGACTTGTAGTCAGTGATATAACTGTTTACTAAATACATGATGTAAAATACCATTTGAGTGTTAAATACTTTGAACATGGATATAAAACACTGTGTTAGTGACTAAATGTGAACTGGTAAATTCTCAGTTGGTTGTCCAAGTACACTGCCAACTCAGCTATCAGTGATCCCTGCTCCCAATCAATATGGGAATTCTTAAGATAAAAAGGAATTTAAATTTATAAATTTTCATGAAATGAATTTGGAATTTTATAAATTCAAATTTTTTTTAGTTTTCATTTTAGAAATTAGGAATTTGAAGAATAAAGAGAGAGGAGGGAGGGAGAGTGAGAGGGGAAAGAGAAAGAGAGGGAAAAGAGAAAGAGAGGGGAAGAGGGAGAGAGAGGGTAAAATTAAATATGTTGCTTGGCCAATTATACAGAGCTATTTAACACGAAAGAACCAAGAGAAACAAGAACTGTTGCCCTCATCTGCATATCCATTTCACCAAGCCAACATGTGTTAAACACATCTGCACCATTATATTTGGCACCATTTCAACTTTGCTAGCATGCAGTAGACCATTTCTATGAACAGATCCAGTATAGCAAAAATTAATGGCACAGAACATTCATGTACTGCTTGTATACATAAATACATACATACATACATACATAAACACATGCACATATACATATATGCAAATATTCATAGATATACATGTGCATACATACATACATATGTATATACATACATGTATATATATATATATATATATATATATATATATATATATATATATATATATATATATATATATATATATACATATATACATATATATATATATATATATATATATATATTTATATATATATATATATATATATATATATATATATATATATATATATATATATACATATATATATATATATATACATATACATATATATATATATATATATATATATATAGTTTTATATCTTCTTTTATTCTTTTACATGTTTCAGTCATTTGACTGTGGCCATGCTGGAGCACTGCCTTAAAGGGTTTTAGTTAAAGAAATCGACCCCAGGACTTATTCTCTGTAAGCCTAGTACTTATTCTATCAGTCTCTTTTGCTGAACTTCTAAGTTATAGGGACGTAAACATACCAACATCAGTTGTCAAGTGATGGTAGGGTGGGGGGACAAACACAAATACACACTTAAATATATATACATATATATATATTCATTTAAAATACAGTGTACATTTGAACACATCAGAGATGCCTATAATAGGACATCTAACCCGCCAGAAAGAGCAGCCAAAACTCCATACCACAATTAGGGATAATTTCGAAAGGGAATGAAAAATAAAAACATTTACTAATCTATTTTCCGACCAGGTTTCAAGCTATTTTAGCAAAATAAAATATTTTGCCAGTTCAGCTATCATCAGCGGAACAACCTAGAATAACATATAAACATGAGGCACTACATAGAAAACAAAAGTTTACTGCGCATGTGCGGACAGGAGAGAGAGAGAGAGAGAGAGAGAGAGAGAGAGAGAGAGAGAGAGAGAGAGAGAGGAGAGGGAGAGAGGGAGAGAGAGAGAGAGAGACGAAGAGAGGGAGAGAGACGAAGAGAGGGAGAGAGACGAAGAGAGGGAGAGACAGAAGAGAGAGAGAGAGACAGAAGAGAGAGGGAGGGATGGAGAAGGAGAGAGAGAGATGGTGTTAGAGATGTGTTCGAAGATATCCTCAAGGTGAAGTGAATATAAATGAGAGAAAGGCTGGGCAGGTGTAATAGAGGGGGGGAATGCTGCATAAATGTGTGTGGGGAAGAGATATCTGTAGCAAGTGATAGTGATAGATATAGGAGGATAATATGTGATAGCAGGATAATATATGATAATATATGATTGCAGGATAAGAGAGATATTAAGGATGGAGTATAGCAAAGAAGAGAGAGCAATGACGGAAAGCACAAAAAGGAGGTGATTGGTGGAAATAGTAGGCAGGGGAGATAATGACAGATGGAAATGGTTTTAAGTAGCCAAAAGGGAGGGAATGTGGTACGTATCTATTCTGCACTCAGGTGATTACAGCAGCTGAATAGTACTATAGATAGAGAAGTGGTAAGTCTTAGGGGATCAGATGTGGGGAAGTGCTTGATAAAACAGAGATAGTGGAGGTAGGCCAGGACCTTACATGTACAAGTATACCAAGGTGGCTTTAGGATATCATTTTTATTGTGGTGGACAGCAAAGTCTTTTGTCAGCATCTTGAGATTGGCTTTCCTTACTTCATCTCCTATCTTCCTGGGTCTCCCTTTTCCACAAGTTCCATTCACTTTAAGTGATCAGCACTTCTTTATGCAACTGCCCTCATCCATATAGAACCCTCTTCGGTCATGAATGACCATAGGATTGCACCTAGAAAGTTACCCACTGAGGCACAAGTCCAGGCAAGTTTGTTTATGGAAGACCAGCAGTCGCCCATGTATAAATGAGACAAAAGACAGGGCAGGTGTGATAGAGGGGAATGTTACATAAATGTGTGTGGGGAAATTGTTAGAGGTGGAGAAGAGGTATCTGTAGCGAGTGATAGTGAGAGATATAGGAGTAGCTCAGGAAGTCTCCACTCACCACGCCACCAATGTTATCCAAGGAAAAGGAAAAAGCCAAGACAGCTTGGCACCGGTGACGTCACAGCTCATTTCTACAGCTGAGTCAAGTAATGAAACATGAAATAAAGGGTCTTGTTGAAGAACACAACACTCTAACCACTGAGCCATGTACCTTCATGCATGTATATATATATATATATATATATATATATATATATACACACACACACAGACAAAAATTGAAAGAAACCTGCCATCATCATCATCATTGTTTAACGTGTATATATATATATATATATATAGGTATATATATATATATATATATATATATATATGTATATATATATATATATATATATATATATATATATATATATACATATAATAATTTTTCCAGAGGATGTAGCAACCTTTACGAATATAGCATAAGAACTTACCTTAGGGGATCATTAACTAGATTCCTTAAGGGTCATTCTCACAGTTTATATTTATATTATAAGGTTTTTAAACTTTTAAATTTTCATATTCAAAAGAGATAGAGACTTCAAATTCGATATATCGATTTATTCACCACTCTATGTTAACATTTCTGTGCCAAACAGAAATGTTAACATAGAGTGGTGAATAAATCGATATATCGAATTTGAAGTCTCTTTCTCTTTTGAATATAAAAATTTAAAAGTTTAAAAACCTTATAATATATATATATATATATATATATATATATATATATATATATATATATATATATTTATATATATTTATATATATATATATATATATATATATATATATATATATATATATATATATATATATATATATATGTATATATATATATATATATATATATATATATATATATATATATATATATATATATATATATATATCAATAGCAATATCAAAGGCAGGTGGAAGGTTAACTAAGAAGTTAGTTTTTGTGTGTGGCAGATGTTCAGGTGCAATAAACACTGTAAACAAACAGGAAACAACTTCTGTCTCATTCCAGGGAGAAAAACTAGAGGTAGTTGATAGCTTCTGCTATGTGGGTGACCACGTTAGTAGTGGGGGTGGGTGCGCTGAAAGTGTAGTTGCTAGAATAAGAATAGCCTGGGCAAAGTTCAGAGAGCTCTTACCTCTGCTGGCAACAAAGGGACTCTCATTCAGAGTAAAAGGCAGACTATATGACGCATGTGTACGAACAGCCATGCTACATGGCAGTGAAACATGGGCTGCGGCTGCTGACGACATGCGTAAGCTCGCAAGGAACGAAGCCAGTATGCTCCGCTGGATGAGTAATGTCAGTATGCATACCTGACAGAGTGTAAGTATCTTGAGAGAAAAGCTGAACATAAGAAGCATCGGTTGTGGTGTGCAAGACAGGCGATTGCGCTGGTATGGACATGTGGTGAAAATGGACGAGGATAGCTGTGTGAAAAAGTGCCACACCCTAACAGTTGAGGGAACCTGTGGAAGAGGTAGGCCCAGGAAGACCTGTGCTGATGTGGTGGGGCAAGACCTTCGAACATTGGGCCTCACCGAGGCGATGACTTCTGACCGAGACCTTTGGAAATGTGCTGTGCGTGAGAAGACCCGGCAAGCCAAGTGAGACCTAAATCCAAGGCCTCTGCCAGGAGTGTAGCCAGCCCACTCATGTGTACCTTTCCTACATTGGACACTTGTTGAGGCAAGTGAAATCAAACTAAATTCGACGACTGGCACCCATGCCAACGTCGTCTCCTTCATTGGACACAAAACTCAGCTTGCGAAGACTTATTGGGGCAAGCGAATAGCGAATTTGTGATGGCACCTGTGCCCAGCGTCGCCTTCCTGGCACTTGTGCCCGTGACATGTATAAGGATTTTGGAGCGAGATCGTTGCCAGTGCCCCTGGACTGGCTCTTGTCCGGGTAGCACATAAAATACACCATTTTGAGCGTGGCCGTTGCCAGTACTGCCTGACTGGCTCCTGTGTGGGTGGCACATAAAATACACCATTTTGAGCGTAGCCGTTGCCAGTACCGCCTGACTGGCCTTCATGTGGGTGACACATAAAAGCACCCACTACACTCTCTGGTTAGCGTTAGGAAGGGCATCCAGCTGTAGAAACTCTGCCAAATCAGATTGGAGGCTGGTGTTGCCATCTGGTTTCACCAGTCCTCAGTCAAATCGTCCAACCCATGCTAGCATGGAAAGCAGACGTTAAAGGATGATGATGATGATGATGATATATATATATATATATATATATATATATATTTATATATAGGTATATATATATATATATATATATATGCCGGTTTTTCGAGCGAGGTCGTTGCCGGTGCCCCCAGGCTGGCTCGTGTGCGGGTGGCACATAAAAGACACCATTTCGAGCGTGGCCGTTTTCGTGCAGGTGACACGTAAAAGCACCCACTACACTCTCTGAGTGGTTGGCATTAGGAAGGGCATCCAGCTGTAGAAACTCTGCCAAATTAGATTGGAGCCTGGTGTTGCCATCTGGTTTCACCAGTCCTCAGTGAAATCGTCCAACCCATGCTAGCATGGAAGGCGGACGTTAAACGATGATGATGATGATGATTGTTGTTTAATGTCCGCTTTCCATGCTAGCATGGGTTGGACGATTTGACTGAGGACTGGTGGACCAGGAGGCGACACCAGGCTCCAATCTGATTTGGCAGAGTTTCTACAGCTGGATGCCCTTCCTAACGCCAACCACTCAGTGTAGTGGGTGCTTTTATGTGCCACCGGCACGAGGGCCAGTCAGGCGGTACTGGCGACGGCCACACTCGAAATGGTGTATTTTACGTGCCACCTGCACAGGAGCCAGCCCATCGGCACTGGCAACAATCTCGCTCGAAAGTCTTTTCACGTTCCACTGGCACAAGTGCCAGGAAGGCGACAAACGATCTTCCTCGAATATCTTTTCACGTGCCACTGGCACAAGTGCCAGGAAGGCGATGGCAGTAATGATGATGCTGGTGCTATTTACGTGCCACCGGCATGGAAGCCAGACAGCTGCTCCGGCAATGATCGCGCTCAGACGGTGCTCTTAGTGCTCCACTTGTACAGGTGCCAACACGATTTCGCTTGCCCCAACAGGTCTTCGCAAGCCGAGTTTGATGTCCAATGAAGGAATGTTACGTGTAAGTGGGCTGGCTACTCTTCTGGCAGAGGCCTTGGATTTTGGTCTCACTTGGCTTGCCGAGTTTTCTCACACACAGCATATTTCCAAAAGTCTCGGTCACAAGTCAATTGCTTTGGTGAGGCCTAATGTTCGGAGGTCGTGCTTCACCACCTCATCCCAGGTCTTCCTGGGTCTACCTCTGCCATGGGTTCCCTCAACCGCTAGGGTGTGGCACTTTTTCACACAGCTATCCTCATCCATTCTCGCTACATGTCCATACCAGCGCAATCGTCTCTCTTGCACACCACAACTGATGCTTCTTAGATTCAACTTTTCTCTCAAGATACTTACACTCTGTCGGGTATGTACACTGACATTACTCATCCATCGGAAGATACTGGCTTCATTCCTTGCGAGCTTATGTATGTCCTCAGCAGTCACTGCCCATGTTTCACTGCCATGTAGCATGGCTGTTCGTACACATGCATCATACAGTCTGCCTTTTACTCTAAGTGAGAGGCCCTTTGTCGCCAGCAGAGGTAAGAGCTCTCTGAACTTTGCCCAGGCTATTCTTATTCTAGCAGCTACACTTTCAACGCACTCACCCCCACTACTAACTTGGTCACCCAGATAGCGGAAGCTATCAACCACTTCTAGTTTTTCTCCCTGGAATGAGACAGAAATTGTTTCCTGCATATTTACAGTGTTTATTGCACACACACACACACACACATATATATATATATATATATATATATATATATATATATGTATGTATGTATGTATGACAGATTTATTTCAACTTTTGCCATGATTATGTTTAGGTTTAGGTTAGGGTTAAGCCTAGAGCTAGGTTTAGTGTCAGGGTTCGGGCTAGGTCGAGGGTTAGAGTTAGGGTTATGCTTAAGTTGAGGTCTAGGTTTAGGGTTTGAGTTAGGATTATCTGTCATATGTATATATGACAGATTTCTTTCAATTTTTGCCATGATTTTGTTTAGGTTTAGGTTAGGTGTCAGGGTTAGGGTTAGGGTTAAGGGTTAGGGTTTGGGTTAGTGTTAAGGGTTAGGTTTAGGGTTAGGATTAAGTGTTAAGGATTAGGATTACAGTTACGGCTAATGTTAGGGCTAGGGCTTGGACTAAGGTTAGGGTTAGGGTTAGCATTAGGGTTAGGATTAAGTGTTAGGTTTAGGGTTTATGCTTAGGGTCAGGTTTGGGGTTAGGGTTAGGGTTAGAGTTAGTTTTTAGGCCAGGGCTAGAAGTATGGCTAGGGTTATCGTTAGTGTTAGTTTTGGGGTTAGGGTTAGGTTTAAGGGTTAGTATTAGGGTTAGGATTGGGGACAAGGGTTAGGGTTAGCGTTAGTGCCAGAGTTAGGTTGAGGGTTAAAGTTAGTGTAAGGGTTAAGTGTTAGGGTTAGAGTTAGGATTAGGTTTAAGGTTAGGATTAGGGTTAGGGTTACAATTTAATGCTAGGGTTAGGTTTAACGCCAGAGTTAGAGTTATGGTAAGGTTTAGGTTTAAGATTATGGTAAGAGTTAGAGTTAGGGCTAAGGTTAGGGTTAGGGTTAGAGTTAAGGTTAGGGTTAGATTTAGTGTTATGGTTATGGTTAGGTTAAGGGTTAGTGTTAGGGTTAGGTTTAGGGTTAGGGTTAAGGTTACTGTTATGGTTAGGTTTAGGGCTAGAGCTAGGGTTAGGGTTAAGAGTGAGAGTTAAGGTTTAGGGTTATGGTTAGGGCTAAGGTTTAGGGTTAAGGTTAAGGTTAGACTTAAGGTTAGGTGCTAAGTGTTAGGGTTAGGGTTAGGGTTAGGGTTAGGGTAAGGTTGAGGGTTAGATTTAGGGTTAAGGTTAAGGTTAGGGTTAGTGTTAGTGTTATATATATATATATATATATATATATATATATACATATATATATATATATATATATATATATATATATATACACACACATATATATGTGTGTGTATATGAAAGATTTCTTTCAATTTTGCCATGATTATGTTTAGGGTTAGGTTTAAGGGTTAGGGTTAAGGTTAAGGATTAAGGTTTAGCATTAGGTTTAGGGTTAAGGTTAAGGGTTAGGATTAGGTTTAAAGTTATGTTTAATGTTAGGACTAGGGCTTGGACTAGAGGTATGGTTGGGCTTAGTGTTAGGGTTAGGGATAAGGATTAGGGTTAGGATTAAGTGTTAGGTTTGGGGTTGTTAGAGATATAGTTAGTGTTAGGTTTAAGGCTAGGGCTAAGGATGGGGATAGTGCTAGGGCTAAGGTGAGGGTTAGGTTTTGGTTTAGGGTTAGGATTAGTGTTAGAGTTAGGTTTAGGTTTAGGATTAGGGTTAGTGTTAGGTTTAAGGTCAGGGCTAGTGTTAGGGTTAAGGTTATGGTTAATTTTTTGTCTTTTGTACTTTGTGTAAGTTTTTTACTCTGCTAATATATAAATATCTACATATTTTCATTAGAATATTGATTATCTTGCAATTTTCAGTCTTTACTTTCTTTCTATCTACATGTATACATGTGTCTATATATTCTGTGTATCAAACCCAAGCTGATTTATTTATTTGCATAATTGTCTCTATATACAGACACATGCATATGCATAGAATATCAATATTCACTTCTACACAGACACACACATCTAGATACTTACAATGGGCTTCTTGCAATTTCTAAATCCACTCATAAGGCATTGAATCAGCTTAGGTGCTATATTTGAAGAAGATACTTACTCAAGGTGCCATATTGTAGGAATGAAGCCGAAATCACATTGTTGGGAAGCAAACTTGCATAAATACACTATACCTGAAAACAAGACTGGGTGGTCAGAGTTGGAAAATCTTTGATCATAGGTCTGTTCAATCAAAGTTGGTTTGAGACTAAACAACAACAGCTAGTTTTATATAATATATGTACACATTTTAAAAGAGAGAAAAACAAACAAATAAACAAACACCAAAGAAAAAAAAACTAAGTTAAGAAAGATATATTGATTTATTGAGTCTTGGACATCTTCCATTCCATTCTTAATTTCCTTAGAACATGTTTGTATCCCATAACTTTTAATTTGTGCATTTAAATAACAAGTAGATTTCTTAACAGTATTGGCAAAGAATGACTGCAAAGATGGCTCTTTGTCTTCAGAAGAAATGACATCTTTAAAGATAGGTTAATCAACCCACCATAATTTACTTTTTCTGAAGAACATGTGTGGAACTTTTTCTCTGTATCTCCTCCATCACTTTTCTTTCTTTCTTATTTTAAATTTCTTCTCTTTTCCATCTTTATAAGGTACCATCTTGTCTGAATCATTGATGTTCTTGTCCTTTTTCCAAACTGCTTATCACAGACTTCGTTCATTATTTATTTACCTTGTTTAAAGAGAAAGAAAGTTACACCATTTCCAAGCAAGCTTCTGCTGGATTGCGAAATACTTTTGCAAATTCATATATTTTCTTTTATTTTTTATTTTTTTGAAAAAAATATCATTAGAAATAGATGAACTTTTTAACTTTAGTTTGCTTAACCCATTTGATATTAACCTGTTTGAAACTACCCCTGGTTCTGTGATACAAACATTCCATTTTAAAGTGATTTAAATCAAAATCTTCCATCAAAATTCCATGTTAATTTATGTTCCAAACACCAGTTTAATAATCACAAAGTTAGGAGTGGCTGTGTGGTAAGTAGGTTGCTTACCAGCCACATGGTTCCGGGTTCATTCCCACTGCATGGCACCTTGGGCAAGTGTCTTCTACTATAGCCTCGAGCCAACCAAAGCCTTGTGAGCGGATTTGGTAGATGGAAACTGAAAGAAGCCCGTCGTATATATGTATATATATATATATATATATGTATGTGTGTGTATATGTTTGTGAGTCTGTGTTTGTCCCCCCAACATCACTTGACAACCGATGCTGGTGTGTTTAGGTCCCCGTAACTTAGCGGTTCGGCAAAAGGGACCGATAGAATAAGTATTAGACTTACAAGAATAAGTCCTGGGGTTGATTTGCTCGACTAAAGGTGATGCTCCAGCATGGCCACAGTCAAACGACTGAAACAAGTAAAAGAATACTGATTTATTTATTTCAAGAATTAACTGAAACTAATGCAGTATATTTCAACAGAAATAAGACAACAAAAAAGTTAAAGAGTATTGGATCAGCAAAGTCTGTTGATTGTCAAAGCTTCTTGCTGCATTTAGTCACAACTTTTATATTCAAATACCACCGAGTTTGGATTCATCTTTCCACTCTTTTAGGGTACCTGTCAAATATTGGGGGTCAGGATGTCAACTATATTCATGACCCCAAATTTATTACTAATGCTACCTTTTTCTAGAAACCAGTATTAGCTCTCATTTTATTGTTAAATGCTATTGGCACCTATATTCAGCTAGACTCATTAGCATAATTAATGTCTTGACTAAGCTACTATAAACTGCTTATACATGTACAACATCGATTTCCAAGAGACTTGGTTCCACAGATTTTCTAGATTATTGATTTTATTTCCAAGCCATGGGTGGTCACCTTGATCAACACACTCTAAATTAAACCAATATTAAATTTACTTAAATAAGCAAATGGAATACAGAGTAACTTGTACATTAGTATAAATGATACACCATCATCATCTAATGTCCACTGGCATGGATTGGACAGTTTGACAAGGAGCTGTCTAGCAGGTAAGTGTCCAGATTCCAACTGTCTGCTGTGGCATGGTTCTACAGCTGGATGCCCTTCCTAATGTCAACAGTGTACTGGGTGCTTTTTATGTGCCCCTGGCACATGTGCATTTATGCAACACTGGCATAGGTGCTTTAATGCAGCACCAGCACAGATGCTTTTTAAGTAACATCAGCACCTGAAAGGATAAATCTGTACATGTGGAAGACAGCGATTTTACTTAGCTTGTTGTGTTTTATCTAGTACAGCAAATCACCACATCTGGTCTCTTGTCATTTCCTCGGTGAGGCCCAGCATCCGAAGATCCTTTCTCATCACTTCATCCCATGTATTCCTGGGTCTACCCCTTCCACAGGCACCCTCCACAATTAGAGCTCAGTACTTTTTTATGCAGCTGCTCTTCATCAGATGCATCACATGATCAAACCAGTACAGTCTTTTCTCTTGCACACAACATCTGATGCCGCTTATACCCAAGTTTATTAATACTGTACTGTGTAAGTTACAAGTCTTTGCAAGATACCAATAAACTGGTTTGGCAGCCATGGGAATTTGAAGTTCCTGCTCATAAATTAGTGTTGATTATGAGGTTCTGAAATTTGGTATAGTACCTGTACTAATTATAATTAAACAGGGAATACAGATACTTTATTTCATATTTGAGTAAAATGAAGCAAAACATTTCATTTTCTTATTTGTTTTGCAAGATTTCTGATGTGAAATTGTTTTGAAACAAACACTATTGTGTTTTGAGAGAGTTGTTTTGCCAATAAAAGCACACACACTGGTTACATTTCATTTTTATCAGTCAACTGATAATAATAGGAGCAGGTGTGGCTGTGTGGTAAGGAGTTTGCTTCTTGTCCTACTGTGTGGCATCTTGAGCAAGCATCTCCTACTATAGCCTCAGACCAATCATGGCTTTGAATTAATCTGGTAAATGGAAACTGAGTGAAACCTATTGTATGTGTATGTGTGTCTTAGTGTCTGTCCTCCACCAAAACCTATGTTGGTTTGTTTTTAGCAATTTAGCATAAGAGACTGACAGAAAATGTACCAGGTTTAAAAATTATGATAAATTTATTTGACTAAAACTCTTCCAGGTAGTGCTCCAGCATGGCTGCAGTTCAAGTATAAGAAAAAAAATAGATAAAAGATAAAACTCGTTAACTGATTGACCAATCAATTGTTTGATCCATCAAGTAACTGGTTCATCAAAATTCTTTTGATACAATTGGTGATCATATCAATAATATGTCCTTGTCTGTGCTAGTTCTATCACAAAGTTTGTGGGAGAACAAATTTTGTCTGATGTTGTACTGAGTATGACAAACCACAACACTGTAACTTTTTGTTACCGTATTCCTATTGAAATATGGTAACAAAAGGGTTAAAGAGCACTAGACTGGTAGAGTTTTTGTTTCAATTAATTTTGAAAAATAATAAATAATTCAGTAAAATAACTTTTTTGTTATTAAGCAGTTGTTTGGAACATAACTTAGCATGAAATTCTGATGGAAGATTTTCATTTAGATCGATTATTTTAAAACAGGAAGTTTGTATCATGGAAAGAGGGGTGGTTTCAGGAGCTTTGGTATCAAAGAGGTTAACCGTTTTGTTGCCAAATTTCTGGTGAAATGCATTGCTTTTGTTTCAATTAATTTTGACAATGATGAAGAATTTAGCAAAATAACTTTGTCATTTATTAAGCTAGCTTTTAAAACATAAATTGATGTGAAATTTTGATGCAAGTTTTTAATTTAGATCACTTTAAAAAACAGGTCATTTGGTATCATAGAACAAGAAATGGTTTGAGGGGGATTGTTAAGGAAGCTAAAGTTAAAATCTTCATCCATTTCTAAAGATACTCTCTAAAAAAATTCTTTTAATTATTGATTGATCAAAAAATTTAACAGTTAATCTGTTAACTAGTTAGCTAGTTAAGTGAAATATAAAAAATGGTTTTCAAGCTAACAATATACTACAAGGATAAATGGCAAAACAGAAAAACATGAAATTCCCCAATAAGGATCTTCCACTTGGAGATAATCAGTGAATTCCATAGATTTTTGCTGCCAAGGGCCTATAGCTTCTCCCAGATATAGTTCTGTCCACTCACATGATGTGACTAAGCCCTTTCATTAAGGCCTTAATTGCCACTCTCACCCTACTTTCCAGAATCCAGAAAATTCACTAAAGAACATCATCTTGCACCCCTCCCCTCATCAAACTGAAGTTGATGAACTGATGAAGTCACTGAAGAGGAAAATATGCTTGCCATCAACCCTCTGATGATTGTCAAACATGCATATTCATGCAACCTCTTTTGCTTTGGCAACCAAATAGACATAATCTGCCTGTCCTTCTTGTGCAAAGGAACGTGGAATGGTGTCACTCATGATCGACTGAGCTGCTAGCCAGGTCCAGCCTATCTGTTTAACATGATCCTGGAAGTTAGCAATACTTTGAATAAGTGCAAGCAGAAAGGAATGAATGTTGTATAGATTATCTTAAATTGGGAGAACAACAACAACAACAACAACAATAATATTGTTCAGATGTACAATGCAAAACATGACATAAAAAGAGTAATACAATAGGCACAGGTGTGGATCTGTAGTAAGAAGTTTGCCTCCCAACTGTATGCCACTTTGTGGAACCTTGGACAAGTGTCTTCACTCATTTTGTTTCTGAACCAACAACAGAACACAGCTCTTGTATGACCTGGTGGTTATTGAGATTCAAAGATTTATGTAAATCCATGTTGGACCATCTCAACTACATATAATTTTCCACCACCACTGCACTTATCACCCTTTAAAAAGGGGGCAATGATTCAGAGATCAACATTGCAGATAAGACCAGATTGTTGAATTATAGGCTTCCACTCAGTTTCTATCTGCCCTGGACTGACCAATATCTCCTCTACAGCATGACACCTGTTTCTGCCTCAGTTACACTCTAACTGTTTACCATCTGACAAAAGATGACCTCCTCTAATGCTCCTAACCCTCTCGAAATTCCTTGTCTTGTAAGTTACTTGGTGACCCTACTGGTACTGGTGCCATGTGTAAGGCATCCAGTCCACACTTTAAAGTGGTTGGTATTTTGAAGGGCATCCAACTGTAAAAAAAACATTCCAAAACCGACCATGCCTGTACTGGTGGTACTTAAAAAGAACTCAGTCCACTCTGCTGTGTAGTTGGTGTTAGGAAGGGCATTGAACTGTAAAAACTGCCAAAACAGACACAGAAATCTGCTGCAGGCCTCTGTCTAGCCAACTCCTGCCAAACCATCCAACCAATGCCAATGGACGTTAAACAATGATCATGATGAGGATGATGATATTAATATATATATGTTTGTGTGTGTTTGTCCCACTCTGCTGATGTAGGTTTATTTGTATTCCTCTAAGTAAGTGGTTCAGCAAAAGAGACCAATAGAATAAGTACCAGACTTAAAAAAATAAAATAAACACTGGGGTGGATTTCTTTGACTCAAGGTAGTACCCCTGCATGACTGAGACAAAGGAAAAGGTAAGGTAAAAGGTGATATATGTGAATGGT
Source organism: Octopus bimaculoides (assembly GCF_046866305.1). Classification (NCBI taxonomy): domain Eukaryota; kingdom Metazoa; phylum Mollusca; class Cephalopoda; order Octopoda; family Octopodidae; genus Octopus; species Octopus bimaculoides. Next base: position 50,351,888 of record NC_142944.1, read on the forward strand.
CATACATATGCATGTGCATACACACAAACACATGATATAGACATGGAAGGGGAGGTAATACAATATACAAAAACAATTTTGAAATTTAGTAAAATAAACAAATAAGTACAACCTGCACATATAGAGGCAAGGAGTTATCCTCCTTGGAAGAACAACTCTCATTGTCGTCTGCTCTGATCACTTTCTACAAACTAGACTTTCTGGATTTGTCCATGAACATAAATTTCTCAAAAAAAAAAACAAAAAAATGCAATTTTCATAATTAGCATGAAAAACTAACTTTTTTTTTTTTTTTTTTTTTTTTTTTTTTATTTATGTGTTTCAGCCAAGTGGCTGCGGTCATGCTGGTGCATAAAAATTAAAAAAAAAAAAGTTGGGCTGTGTGTCAAACAGACACTGTTTTTTTCTTGAGGTACCTCATCCATATGGAGCTGACTCATATAAAGGAATTCCATATTATCGACAATATTAGCAAAAATTGAAATGCTCTTATTGTTCTTCCTGTTTAACATAGCATTTTCTGTACTATTTGCTTTTGTGTTAAACTGTACAAGTTTCTGCTTACACACTTGTCATTTTGTTTAACCAATTCATTACCATACTTCTTTAAAAATACATTAGCTTTAGTAAATTAACATTGTCATTATTAAGCTGATGTTTGGAATATAAATTAACAAATTTTGCTGAAATATTTGAATTTAGATCACTTTAAAACAAGAACTTTGTATCATAGAATCTGGGAGAGTCTTGAGTTTGTTTGTCTCATTTCATCATCATCGTTTAAAGTTTGCTTTCCATGCTAGCATGGGTTGGACGATTTGACTGAGGACTGGTGAACCAGATGGCTACACCAGGCTCCAATCTGATTTGGCAGAGTTTCTACAGCTGGATGTCCTTCTTAATGCCAACCACTTTGAGCGTGTAGTGGGTGCTTTTACGTTCCACTGGCACGAAGGCCAGTCAGGTGTATTTACGTGCCACCTGCACAGGAGCCAGTCCAGCAGCACTGGCAATGACCTCTCTCAAACGTCTTTTCACAAGTCACTGGCACAAGTGCCAGGAAGGCGACGCTGGTAGCGATCACGCATTTGTTCTTTGTAAATCTGTTTCCATGTCAGCAAATTCTTGGGTAGTGTTAAAATTTGTTTTGCCAGTGATACTACCATTGTGGCACATACCTCTCCTTCCAGCCATTCATGCAATCATTTTGAAATAAAAAAAAAGTTATAAAGGCCATTTGGTAGAAATATATGCAGTCAAAGAACAATATGATGTCAAGCCTTAAATAAGTCAAAGACCTCTTATGTTGGTAATTCTTTCCTTCAGGTCAATCTTGAAATATATCTATTCCAGGACTTTTAAATGTGAGCTTCCGCATCAAACAACAATGTCAGCAGCAGCAGCATCAATGACAGTAACAGGAATAACAATCTCTATTGCCATCAAAGATCCATTCATATATACAATAGGGAGATAATGTAGACATAGAATTTCAAATGCATACAGACAAAACGAACCTGCTACACTTACATCATAATTTACTCATTGCTACACAACTAACTCTCCAATGGTGGAATATTAATAGCAGACCTCAATATGAAATCCAGCTATTTCCTTTGCAAGTTTGTGTGTGTAAATAGACGGGATCTTTCAACTAAGTAATGATTTCAACAAAAATCTGGCCAATCAAATTATTCAATAAGCACTGAATTTTCAAGTGACGATGTCACCACGGATCTGCCCTGTCAGATTTGTTTTGGGACTCAACAGACCAGATCTAAAAACAGAAGGTAGAGAACTTGGCTGGTAATCTGAATGTCAGGGACTTAATGATATATGCAGTGGAGTATGCTTGACAATTTCTACAATTACGGCTGTCAAAATGCTAGGTTGTAAAAAGAAATGTCAACATTAAAACTACCATGCACAGACTATTTTCACATACATTTCTAGCTTCTTTCTGAGAACACAGTTTTTGCTATAGACACTATTTTTCAATGTCACTTTGCTTTCTTTCCTTGGAATGGTAGCATCCTTTGTTAATTGTTAAACAATAAACAGATGAATTACAACTGAAGACTACTTTACACATTCACCTATTACCACACTTCTTTAATATTGAGACTCTTTTATTGGTATTCATTTCCATCATGTCACTTTCGAAAAAGATCACTGTTCAAGTAGACTGTATGTAAACACGTGCATCTATAGCAAACAACAACAGTGAAAAGAGCAATGGAACAACAACACTAACAATGATGACAATAACATTTTCTTTATATGTCATCAAAGATCCATTCAAACATACAACAGAAAAGTGTTGACTTAGGGTTTCAAATGTCTAAGAATGGACAAATAAAAGTTATAAATGCAAGTGGAGGCTTAAAGACATTATACAATGAACATATTAAAAATTTGATATAAATTAAAGAAATCAAAATAATATAATTCCATGTTTTTAAAAAATCACATAAATATAACATGAAACATGGGGTAGCTCCATATATCCATAGACGGGCAAGAACCCATCAACTAGGTCAGTTAAGGGTATCCTATGATTTTACCTTAGTGCCACTTTTTACAGCAATAAATGATTACAGCTGTACTTAAAAGCATCCAAGAGCATTTCTTGTGTCTTTTGAGCCTTGCTGGGACAGCATCCTCTGAGGAAACATCTGTTTACAGACCTCTAATATGGTCTTCACTAAAATATAATGTTTGAGGGCACTTGGTCCTTGTACTCCATCTCATACTCATTCAAATTATTTGTTGTTGAAGGGGATATTCTCCAGCTCAAACATTAGATTTAATAGTTTATAATTATTTTCCAAGACGAATGAGACCAATGTCATGGACAAGGTTCCACTTCTAGTGTCATAGATTGCAAGGTTTTCTTCAAATGTCCTAGATACCTTTTGGTTGAGACCTTTTTTTTTTTTTTTGTTACATCTGTGTTGATCTGCCAGTCTTCACAAACCTTCATCTGTTATCCATTTTTTTTGCAGGGATCAGGTAGTGTCACTGGAAGAATAGATTTTTGGCATCATTCATGTTTGATACTGAAGACAAGGTGAAATCCTCTACTATTTCCAGAACTTCGACTGGTGATACTGTTAGAACAGCAGCTTCCAGAACCTGCTGCTGTTACTATTTACCACTCTGTCTCTTTCTTTCACTTCCCAACTTTGTGGCATAAAAAGATCCTCAAACTGAACAACTGGTCTGTCAGTCCTGTACTGCCACACATTTTGTTTCTGAACGAACAACAGAACACAGCTCTTGTATGACCTGGTGGTTATTGAGATTCCAAGTTTTAAGCAAATCCATGTTGGACCATCTCAACTACATATAATTTTCCACCACCACTGCACTTATCATTCTTTAAAAAGGGGGCAATGATTCAGAGATCAACATTGCAGATAAGACCAGATTGTTGAATTATAGGCTTCCACTCAGTTTCTATATGCACAATTTCATTTGCTAGGCATGGGTTAACTGGATGAACAGTAAAAGATATTTGTCATGGATGACACACAAGAAGATCAAACTCAAGACTGCATGATTGTTGAGTGAAGTTTTCTATTACTCAGGCATACATCCACTGCTATTTTCTCTATGCTGCACATATTTGTAAGTCTTGGAGTCTGAATATGAATCTGTCCATTTATTTTTAATCAAATTGCAAGACACCTTTTATAGTAGATGCTATTTCTGTTTTCTGTTCCCACATGCTGGTTACCTCAATTAACGTTTTATTTTTGGATAATTTCTTTATGTCTTTGACAGATACGATATCAACTGCTGAGATTGATACTTCGATTAAGTGGCATTTCCTTTCCTGACTTGGCTGTCCTTGACAACAATATCTAGTGGATTAGCCTCAATTTCCATGCTTGTGTGGATTGGCACATCCAAGAGTATGATTAATTTTTATCTGGTCTATTATTATTATTTTTTATTTTGTCCTAATACTGTTCATTGTTTTTAAAATGTTCATATTTATAAAACTCCTGAACAGCTAGCTCGTATCATTGTTTTCATCACCAACCACTGATTTTTATGTAATCGATATATGAGAATAACATTTAAAAATAAATAGATCTGTTGCTGCAAGTAATTAGATTTACTGCTGTAAGTTTAGTGATTTAAATACCACATCAAATACTGCTATAGTTGTAATCTTGTTGTTTAATCCCTGCTGTGATCATTATGTATAGTTTTATACATAAGTTTATCTAGATAAATTTACATTATCTAAAGTGACTTTCCCTTTTTAAGAGGTAATGGCTGAGATTTAAAAGGGACTTTTAACATGACATGACTATATATAGCAGTCATGGGCAAACTGTGGTTTGAAGGACTTCCTGAATGGCGCACCTAAAAAAAGATACCTTGAAATCTTTTGCTAGTGCAGCCTGCCTGATGATAGCCTCAACTGGCCTCCTCCTAAAAAAAGTTGTCCCTGCCTGATTAGAGGCTCCCCCCACCCCTTTACCTTTTCATTTATATACCTTTTTGACCTAATAAAATCATTTCTCCCATAGGATTTACCTTATTACCTACAAATGCCAAGATTTTTTAACATTAGGGAATATGCCAGGCAGGTATAATGAAATTACAAATATAGAAATGAATCCAAAAATGATTAAAAACATAATTGTATATAATAGGCCTGGGTGTGGTTAAGAAACTTGCTTCACAACTACATAACTTTGGGTTCAGTCTCATAGCTTGGCATCTTGGGCAAGTATTTTCTACAATAATCCCAGACAGACCAATGCCTTCTGGGTGAATTTGATATACAGAAATCATATGGAATCCTGGCACGTGTATGTGTGTGTGTGTGTATATATATATATATATATATATATATACACACACACACACACAGAGGGAGCAGTGGGTAAATTTTTGCCATTTCATATTTCTAATTTTGTGTATGTGCATTGTTTGTTTTTGATTTTGTTGATTACACAGTATAGTAGGGTCAGGTGGGAACCATCTGTAAGAAAAACAGCAGCATGATACAATTCACTCTGCCAGAAATTTGGAAATGACATGCTGTACTGCTTGGCATTTGTGCTGGAAGCTCCAATATGACCATTTCAGAGTGTTTAGGTGTCAATCTGAGGACAGTGTGATCTCAGGACATGTACCGAGAATGATAAAAATCAAACATTCAGTCAACGCCATAGTGTTTGGAGTGATCACTAGTGATGGTGATGCTATGCCTCCATTCATCTTCCCACACAGTCTCAGACTCAACACAGAGGCCTACATCAAGTGCTTGGAGGAGGTAGTGCTGCCCTGGATCAAGAGGGTGACTGCTGGAAGACCCTATGTCTGGCAACAGGACTCTGCACCATGCCACACAAGCAGGAGAACCCAGTCATGGCTGTCAGACAATTTCTGCGACCACATCACCCCCTAACATCTGGCCACCTAACTCTCCAGACTGCAACCCCCTTGATTATTATGTGTGTGGGGCGCAGTTGAGCAAGCGACCAAAACTTCTTGTAATACCAAAGATAGACTGATGACAAGGATTATGGAAGCGTTCACCAACTTAAACAAGGAGACTGTCCAGAAGAGTTGTAGGAAATTTTGAAGTCACCTTGATGTTGTGGTTCAAGCCAATGGTGATTTAATTGAATAAATTTACTTGTTTGTCCTTCAAGCTATTTCAATGTAATTTTGGTAAATATATCTGTTAAAATGAGATGTCAGTGTTATTTTCATCTCTGTATAGTTTAGATGACAGTTTATTCACTGCATCCTATATATATATATATACATAAACAGGGTTGACAAAATAATTTTGAAATACCTATAAAACCGTCAAAAGCTTGTTTATTTTTATGTCTTTTGATTTATTTTTAGTGTTGCTTAATATGTTTTGCTAAAATTGCTGTTTCTTTTCAGATATCATCAGAAAAAGGTAATTAAAATGACAGATCTATTGGACTTCCAAAGAAGTCAAACTGTTGGTGCTCGTATGGCAGTCGCTAGCATAACAAAAACAGCCGAAATATTTGGTGTATCAAGAAGTACTGTCTCGAAAGTAATGACAGCCTTTGAGAAAGAGGGAGAAACTTCCTTGTCAAAACAAAACTCTGGAAGAAAACCAAAACTTTCAGATAGGAACTCTTACGTGAATTGTTAGAAAGGATCACAAAAGAACAGCTCCCAAAATTACTGCAGAGCTTAATGACCACCTCGAGAACCCAGTTTCCACAAAAACTGTTTGCCGGGAGCTGCACAAAGCAGGATTTCACGGGAGGGCTGCAATCAGAAAACCACTACTTTCAAAAACAAACGTTGCAAAGCGTTTAGAGAAGAGTAAAAACCTACAGAATTGGTCCCTAGAGCAGTAGAAGAATGTTATTTTCTCAGATGAGTCATTCTTTACTTTATTTCTGACCACTGGCTGAATATACGTGTGGAAACAGCCAAGAGGAGCATTTGATGCAGACTGCCTACTTCCAACTGTTAAACATGGAGGAGGATCTGTGATGATCTGGGGGCTATATCTTGGAAATCCGCCAGCCCAATGGTTTCCCTTCATGGCAGAATTAATAGTCAAAACAATTTAAGCATTTTATCTGATCAAATTCAGCCTATTGTTGTGGAACTGTTTCTAGAAGAAAATGCAATCTTTCAGGATGATAATGCACCAATTCACACAGCTACAGTTGTTACTGAATGGCATGAGGAACATTCTAGTGAAGTCGAACAACTTATCTGGCCACCATAGTCCCCAATCTCAATAGTATTGAACATTTATGGTGCATTTTAAAAAAACAAGGAGTCGATATTCTCCACCATCATCACTACAAGAACTGGAGACTGTTTTAGCTGAAGAATGGACAAAAATTCCTTTGGAAACAATTCAAACTTTGTATGAGTCCACACCTCGTAGAATTCAAGCTGTAATTACTGCCAAAGGCAGTCCTACCTCATATTAAAATAAGTTTGTTGGAAATTTTCCACTATTTTGTCCAACCCCCTGTATGTAATTATGTGACCGACCAGACTATCAAATGCTGTTACACATTGCTGGTCACAATGCACTTTGAATCGTTTTAGCCTTCAAATGATTTCAACCTGCTGACAATGTTACCTCCTGATCAAAAGGGGTACAGAAGCAACATGAAATAAAGTGTTTTGCTCAACACAATGTACCACCCAGTCTGGGAGTCAAACTGACAATTTAGAGAGTGTGAGTGCAACAGCCTAACTTCAAGGCTACATGCCTTGGCACACACACACACACACACACGTGTGGGTCTTTATATTTGTGTATGTTCCCTCTGACCACCAATGTTGGTTTCTTTACATATGTGGAACTGTTTTCAGCAAAAGTGCTAGAGTTGAAAAAAAAAAAAAAAAAGTACTGTGTTGATTTGTTTAACTAAACACTCCAAGGAAGTACCCCAGTTTGGTCACAGCCCAATGGCCGAAATAAATAAAAGACTAAAATATTATTTCTCACAAAACCCTTAATAATCTCTTGCAGAATCTTCAGGTATCAGAGAACCCAAGTTGGAAACACAGCATTAAATGTTGTTTTGCATATAATTTTATTCAGTTGGATCACTTCACCAATGCAGATCCTCAAATGGATTCTGAGGATTCTGAATTACATATTATTTGGTAAGCCAGTGTTGATGTAGTTTATTAGATTATCATGCGACATCAGCACACATACTGTTTCCTATCAGGTTATATATTTCATTTACTTTTCACAATGCTCAAGCATTGAATAGTGTCAAAGAAACCTGTAGAAAGGGTCAACACTCTGGGAGTTCAGTTTCTTGTCATTTACTTTAAGAAATATTTTTTTCTTTTTATATGAAAATAAAGATAAAAGCTTTTGTATTATCTTAATTAGGTTGTTTGATGATTTTATAGTATTTTCGAATAGAAAAAAAAATTATCAAAGAGTTCACAATGTTTTGTTAATGGCCTGCCAGGAATAACATATTTCTGTCTTTTTATACTGTTCAAAAGACCTGGAGAGGATTAACTCTTGTTTGTTTATCATGTTGATTTTAAGATGACAGGAATTAAATGGAATTGTTATCCACAATTGTTTACTTCAAACCAATCCAAACTGGAGGAGTTGAATTCAGTATGAAAAGATAACAAACATTTAATATACAATGTTTCCAATACTTAGAGTAATGAGTCTTACCTACACATTGTACCAATGAACAAGCAAGAGAAGTCACAGGCATAGCTATGTGGTTAAGAAGTCTGCTGTATATCTGAGTGGGTTCAGGGTCAATCTCACTGGGTGACAGCTACTATGGCCACTGGGCTGACCAAAGCCCTGCAGGTGTATTTGGTGGATAGAAACTGAAAGAAGTCTGTTGTATGTGTATGTATATATATGTACCTCATCTTGACATCACATGACCATTGTAAACGAATTTCACGGTCACACAAAAACTGAGAAAAACCCTTTATATATATATGTGTGTGTGTGCGTGTGTGTGTATATATATGGTAAGAATTTTGTTTCTCAACCACATGGTTCTGGATTCAGTCTCACTGCATGGAATCTTGAACAAGTGTCATCTACTATAGCACTGGGCTGGTGAAAGCCTTGTGAGTGGATTTGGTAGCTGGAAACTGAATGAAGCCTGTTGCATATTTATATGCATGTGTGTGTGTGTGTTTGTCTCCAATCACTTCTTAACGACTGAGACCGATAGAATAAGTATGAGACTTTAAAAAAATATGTACTGGGGGTTGATTCTTTTGACTAAAGTTCTAAGATGGTGACCCAGCTTGGCCACAGTTGCATGACTGAAACAAGATGTATATATGTATGTGTGCCGCTTCATTTTGGTAATGAGTGAGGGTTGTAAATGAGTGTTGTCTTCATATAAGCAGTGTCATTTTGTTTCCAATCTTCAATGAAAACATGTCCTGCCATACAGAAATATTACCTTGGAAACAAATGAAGGCTAGCAATAGGAAAGACATCCAACCATAAAAAATCTGCTTCAACAAAGTGGACATTAAAACAATACTGATGGTAATAAAAACTGAACCAGTAAAGTTTATGCCCTGGTTGTAAACATAATAATGTTTAAGAAGTGGAGGTGCAATGGCCCAGTGGTTAGGGCAGCAGACTCGCGGTCATAGGATTGCGGTTTTGATTCCCAGACCGGGCGTTGTGAGTGTTTATTGAGCGAAAACATTTAAAGCTCCACGAGGCTCTGGCAGGGGATGGTGGCGAACCCTGCTGTACTCTTCCACCACAACTTTCTCTCACTCTTACTTCCTGTTTCTGTTGTACCTGTATTTCAAAGAGCCAGCCTTGTCACACTATGTCACGCTGAATATCCTTGAGAACTACGTTAAGGGTACACGTGTCTGTGGAGTGCTCAGCCACTTGCACGTTAATTTCACGAGCAAGCTGTTCCGTTGATCGGATCAACTGGAACCCTTGACATTGTAAACGACGGAATGCCAACAAATCTTTAAGGAAATGAAAACATCATCAACAACAAGACTAACAGCAAAATAATATGAGCCAATGTGGGAACCACTATGTCAGTGATTCCCCATTTGGCAAGTGGGTCCATGTACAAATATATAATACACAGGCAGTTTCTGGGTCATGAACTAGTTGCAACTGTTAGTCAAATGCATATAATATATATATTTTACTTAAACTAATGACTAGTATTTTATTGTCCTTGAAACAATGAAGGGATATCTTAAACTGAGAGCATCAGTCATAATTTAAAACTGCAAGGTATAACTGTAAGGTTCAACATTTGTTGAGTTAACAGTGCCTTCAAAATACTAGAGTCTTTGAGTAAATTACTTTAAATAAAAAGAATCCATGGCAGTGAAGATGTATGGAACCACTGTTCTCTATAGTCACAGGATCTGCAAAAATTGTAGCCAAATCTCTTTCAGATTGGATCCGAACAATATGAAAAAAGGAAAAAAAAAGTTATAGTGTATAATGTAGTCCTGGATATATTATAGCTGCAAGACAAAAAAAAAAACAAAAAAAAACAAAAAAAAAACAGAAACCAGAATGTCTTTGATTACACATTTTCACAATTAGGACTGATTTGAGTTTAAGCATCAACAATAATTAAAATAAAAGAAATAATAAGAAAAACTTTTGCAAGTGCTCATTTTATTTGCATTTTATTCACACAGAGTTTTCAACAACTAATTTTTGTGTATTTACTACATCCAAACCAACAAAGCACTCTGAAGTATAGAAGATTTATACATTTATGAAGGGCAGCTGCATATTTTGTATAGTTTTTAATTCATTTTTTTTGTTTTTTTTGTTTTTCAGGTGGTGGAGATGGGGGATTTCTTTAAAAAAAATATTTCGAAGTCATAGTAGGAAGAAGAAGAAGAAGAAGAAGAAGAAGAAGAAAAAACAAACAAAAAACAAAACAAATTTGTCATCAACTGAACTGAAAGTTCAATAGAAAACACTTTAAAAGCAAGAAAACAAACAAAACAAAAGTGAATAAACCAAGTTATTAAAGAATATAAATATATATATATATATATATATATATATACACATACACACACAAATACATACATAGATATACATATATGTACACATACATATATATATACATACACACACACATATATAAACATACATACACACATGTATACATGCATATACATACATACATGCATGCATACATACACACATATGTATACATATATTAACTCACACAGATGCATATATGCACATGTGTGTGTGGACACATATATACATGTTTACATAAACATGTGCAAATATATAATATACAGGCAGTCTCTGGGTTATGAACTAGCTTAAACTGTCAGTTGAATGAACATAGTATATATTTTACCTGAATCACTGACTAGTATTTTATCATCCTTGAAACAGTGAAGGACTATCTTAAACTGAGAGCACAAGTCATAATTTAATACTGCAAAGTATAGCTATTCTAATTAGAATAGACATTGTATTTAATATAGATACAGTACCTGAAATTTCAGCAGGATGGGGATTTGTCAATTAAATTAATACTTGTACTTGTCTGATAATTTATTTTATGAACTTTGAAAGAATAAAAGGCAAATTTGACCTCAACAAAATTTGGAAGAAATATTGCGAGGCATTTTTTGTTCAATGCTCAAATGATTTTGTCTATGCATAACCCTATTCATAACATAATATGAATAAAAACCCATGTACTATTGCTTCTAATAAAAACCCATGTACTAAAACTAGAGGAAGAATAATAATCAATGATATCAGCTTCAGTACTTGACTGGTACTTTATTACTGAGCCTGGAAAGAGAAAAGGACTTGCACATAGAAAATAAAGAGCAAGAAGAAATACCATAAGGTATGTTGTCTAACACTAATGATTCTACCAATTCACCACCCTAATAATAATAATAATAATAATAATAATAATGAAAATAATAATCCTTTCTACTCAGGTACAAAGCCTGAAATTTTATGAAGGAGGAGGGTTACATTGAACATTGGCCTCAGTACTCAATTAGCGCTTATTTTATCAATTCTGAAAGAATGAAAGGCAAAGATTACAATAATGGTATTTCAAGAAATGCTGCTGAGCATTTTGTCCAATGTGCTAATGCTGCCTTAATAATAATAATGGTTTCAAATTTGGCCACAAGGGCAGCAATTTTGGGGTAGGGGGATGAGTCGATTACATCAACCAAAGTACTTTTTTTTATTGACCCCCGAAAGGATGAAATGCAAAGTTGACCTTGGTGGAATTTGAACTCAGAATGTTGCAATAGGTGAAATACTGCTAAGCATTTTGTCCAGCATGCTAACAATTCTGCCAGCTTGCCACCTTAATAATAATAATAATAATAATAATAACAATCTTATCTGCTATAGGCACAAGGCCTGAAATTTCGGAGGTGGGGCTACCTGATTACATCAACCTTGATACTTCTGGTACCTAGAGCGTAAACACAGATAAAATACCATTAAGCATTTTGTCTAGGACACTAAAGATTCAGTTAGCTCACCACCTTAATAATAATGATAATAGCAGCTTCAAGTTTTGGCACAAGACCAGTAATTTTAAGGGGTATTGGGGGTTAGTCTATTACATTGACTCCAGTGTTTGACTGGTATATATTTTATTGACACCAAGCCAATGAAAGACAAAAATATTGATAAAATGTAACATTGTTTTTTAACCTTCAGTCAGTGATACAAAAAAAATTTCAGGGTCAGGAAGCGCTCATAACCTTTATTTTATTCAAGGATTCAGAGACTTGTAGAAAGAATGGAGGAAGTTATTCTCAAAACAGGAGACTCAGTTCAAATACTTGCTATAGAACAAACTCTGCTAAAGACACCCAAAAACCAGGCAACAGATTAAATCTACTACATAATTGAGAAAGAGGAAGAGTGAGCGAGGAAGAAAAAAACATTGGCTGTAAGAGGGGAAAAAAAACATTGACGAAATGCTTTTTAAGCAGTTTTAATGAGAAGAAGAAAGCTAATGATTGAAGATTAAGACATACTCTCTCATTTCTATTGATGCCTTGCTTAACAGAAAGGGGGTATACTTGATTAACACAAATTAAGATGAGATTAACAGGAAGATATGAGAGTAAGAAAATAAAGATCTGGTTGCTGAAAGTGCACAATATTTTGATATTTGTGTGTTTAGTGGTATCCCTGTTTATTACTAATCACTGTATGTAACTTGAATTCTTAATATAATAGGCTTTATAGGTAGATGATTCATAGCTATGTTTGTAACACTGCCTATATATATATATATATATATATATATATATATATATATATATATACACACACACATACATTCATACACACACATATTTATACATAAACATGTACACACATATATATATATATATATGTATGCTACATATGTAGTGCACACATGTATACACGTATTCATGCAGACACATGCATAAGTACACACAGAAAAAAATTAAATTAAAAAAAAATTATAATTATTAATATTAAATTATATGCATACTTACACATACATACATACATACATCATATAGCAGTTTTGTTATAAAGTGTTAGGCAGCAATAGTAGTTCGGAGTTATAGTTATAGCATTAAAATTATGGTAGTAATAAAAATACCAAGTACAACCAATCACTTGCATATATTATCTGCACTACCTTGGGATATCAAGCTATATCTTTGAAGGTACTCTCAGTGGATCATGACTGTTTTCTGTGGGGATAGTGTAAAGTAGAATGGATTTTTAAAGTAATAGATTACATACTGAACAATTCTCCAACAGAGCTAAGCTAACATCTATGGATTAACCTTAAAACAAAACAATTTAAATACTATGTACACACACAACATTGTGTGTGTGAGTGTGTGTGTATATATATATATATATATATATACATACATGCACACACACACAGGTATTTATTTTCTAGTTTAAAAAAAAAATAAATGTGAGCTATCCTACTTCTCTCTCTCATGCACACATACTCACAAATAAACACATACACATGCGTAAAACACAAATAGCAGCCTCACAAGAAATCCACTTAGGATCAATCACACTGTAGATAATTCATAACCTAGGAAGGACTCAAATCAATGTTATCTAAGTGTTAATCATAAACAATTTTTATGGCTTAAAGGACCAGAAAGACACTCCTTTTAGGGGCTTTGAGGGTCAGGAAAATACTGCAATAATTTGTGAAATACACATGCTTTGTAAGAAAATAACATCTACAGTTGAAAAATAGCTTCCCTGAAGGTAAAATTCTAAACCAGGCATGGTATCCTCAACAAATCAAACTAACTTAATGGTGGTGTGATCATAATTAACAAAAATACTTGTTAAAAACTAAAAGTTTTCACAATTGCTAATGCTACAAATTGCTCATAATTTTAAATGAAACAGAATGCTTGGTTTTAATTTCGAGTATGTCACAAAGAAATATTTCTCTGGATAATTACAAAAACAAAAAACAAAAACAAAAGCATAATTATTATTGTAACTAAAAATTCATAATGATGATGTACACTAACATTTGACACATTAAAAGATTCATCATAAATATTTTTTTAGATTTCCATTGAAAATAAATACTAAGATTCTACATGTCTAATATGCATTTTTATCTATTATTCCATTAAGAAAATACTCAGGGACCAGCTATGACAAATACTCATGTTGTTGAAAAAGATTATTCATTAAACTAATCCTTATGTGTTCCTTTTCATCATGACATTTTTAACACAACAGCATTTGAAATACATTCAAAACACTGGGATGGTTAAATCTATGCGATCATGTCATTTTAGATCTTATTTCAAGAAGTCTAAATGTTTTCATTATAATCTGCAGTTATATATATAAAGACTTTAGAAGATTATACAACTGATTTATCACCAGTAAAATCACCAGCACTTCCATGACCTTCGGTGCCCCAACCCAGACATTGTGAAAGAAATGCCATTCTATAATCATTTCAATCTGAGAATGAAACTAAGATAGCTTCAAAATGTTAGTGCACTAAAGGACTTAGGAATGATGATGTTCAAAACATAAAGGACTAATGAGGAAATATGAGAAACCTTAATAACAAAGACCAAACTTCAGCACAGTCATGTCTATAAGGCAATATGTTTGACAGAGAATGTGTTCCCATTCTGCACATATTAAAAATACACCATGCACACTTATGAATGAGTGGACAAACAAAATAAAGTGGTACTCAACACATCTGGTAGGAGTTACATGTATTATTTAATAACAGATTGATTCAGCTCCATGCAATGTAAGGTGTTATAGGCTTGTCAAACAAAGTCCAAGATTGGTTTATTTGATGAGCCTACAAGACTAATTAGTATGGAGCCAAATTAAACTGTTATTAAATATATATATATATATATTAAACTATACATATTTATTCAATATAAATATCTATATACTCATATATATTTACAGTATGCATATTTATACAATATATATTTATCTATAATTATATAAAAATACATATTTATATTTATACAATATATATATATATATATACATATATACATATGTATAAATATGTGCTTTACATATATATGTAAAGCACATTTATATTTATACGATATATATTATTTATACACATATGTATACATATATATCCACACACACACACTATATAGAAAAGTAAATATATATAAAAACATGTTTAAAAAAACTCATTTAATAATGAAAAGCTGATAAAAGAATGTGCTTTCAACCAAAGAGATATACTGCATTTGAAAAATCTCAGAATGAATGAGAGAGTGAAATTTCCAGTGAGCACTGATGCATATTTTCATTACAAATTTAACTAGTGGTAGACTGTTGGTTGACAAGTTAAATACATGAAGAAATGAGTTAGCTGAGAAATTACATTATGGAAGCAACAGTTTAACTGTTAAAAAAAACAAAAAAACAAAAAAACAAGAAAACGAAAGATATTCACAAATTCACTTTTAATATATTTCAAGAGGTAACAAAATTTTAAATTGCTTAAATGCAACCTATTTTCTGTAAATGTACCACTGATCAGTTGGTCACAAATGTGTGAAGAAAATTTTAACACTAAAGTATACCAAAAATGAACAAGTGTTTTTCTTTTTGTGTAATTTTTTAATGTTTATAAAGGCTCTTCCACAGTGTAATTGCTTCAGTTTCAATGTTCTTGGATCAAGTCACATGCTCAACAAGTACAGCTTTAAAGTGAATCAGCTCTACTCTGGAAAATGCTAATTCTTAACCAAGTAGATTACTACTCTTACTTTCACTCTCCCTCCCATGCTAAGAAAGTCTATGAATTAAAATTGATTAAACTGCTTTGTTCAAAGAAGTTACCCAATTAGAAAAATTAGAATGACTAAATGCATTACAACTTGTATTTCATGGAATGGTGAATCATATGTTGATGCCTTCATAATTTTACCACTTTATCATAAGCAAATCATGTACATAGCAGAAATTTTGGTACTACTGATTCTAGAATTGTTTCTGAGTGTTAAACCAATACGTGAACTAGAAATCACTTCAGTGCCATAAACAAGGTCAGTTTTGCTACTATAGAACACAAGTAAACAGAGCTTGAGTCTAAATTATACATTTTGACAAATATGACTCTATTCAACCACAGAGTTCTTTATACATCTTGTAAACAACAATAACTATAATGGTAGTGCACTATCATAACTATAGCTAGGCTGCTGTGAACAGGACAATATATATATATATATATATATATATATATATATACATATACACACAAATATACATGCACACCTACACCTACGCACACATAAACATACACACCAGTACTACTGCAGAAGAAATAAACTACCATATTAGGATATAGTTTTATTTAAATGATAATAAATTTAATGATATTTCATGTTTTTTTCTTATTTTCATTTTAAGATACATATTTAAAACTTAGATGTTTATAGCGCAAATTGATTTGATTAGAACTAAATATTAAATAGAAAAATAAGTAAAATTTAAAAATTTTATTTTAATTTTCAAGTATGGAATAACATTCAGTTATTATTATTTTATATATTTGCTTTTTTTTCATAATCGTGAAGAAGAATGGTGAATATAGAAAAATATTGGTTTTTAGGTGATATAATATACTTAATGACCATTATTTGCTTTCATGCTTTTCTTTTTGATAAAAGAGGAAAACACAATTTAATTATTTTAAAATATAAAAAATATAAAGAAATTGAACTACTGATTCTAAAAGAGCAATATTAAAGGGAAAGACTTGTTAACATTAATATGTTGACAAAACTTTAACTGATCAAATTTTCCACGCACAAAACCAATTTAGTAATATAAACCAACTATATATATATATATATATAGTTGGTTTATATTACTATATATAGTTGGTTTATATATATATATATATATATATATATATATATATATATATATATATATAAATAAAAGACAATATTACTAGTAAGTATTTAAAATGGATTATTTTAAATCATATCTGCTTAATTTACTTTTTTAACAAACAAAAGCCTCTACAGCTGATATTCCACATTTGGTTATATACATACATACATATACATACATACATATATATATATATATATATATATATATATATATGTATGTATGTATATGTGCATTTGTATAAACTTTCTTACACATGCATTTGTATATTAAAACAAACACACACATACACATGCGTATATGTGTGTGTTGCAAATAGCTTATTTCCATGGTTCAAATTTAAATATACAATTTAAAATATTTTATTTTACTTTATCACACACACACACACACAATCATAATTTTGTTCCATATCTTATATATCTTTTTATTTTTAAATTTTCACATTCAGAAGAAAGATTTCTTAAAAAAAAAATTTTTTTTCGAATTTTCAAATTTGAATTTTTGTCTTTTGCAAATCAAAAAAGAAATTCAATTTATGTTAAAATTGTTTTCTTCAATCAAAATGAGACCAATCAAAAATTGTCTATTTAAATGTCATAATTCTAAGTCTAAGGGTGACAGAATGATTGTTTCACAAAGTTTATTTTAACCTAATTTTTAAAATCAAATTTATCAGATTTTCACCACCGCAATAGAATTACTAAAATTTCATTTTCATTATCTATTATAAATGTTCTTGCCATTTATATCATAGAAAAGCAAAACAAATACTAACAAAAAAACAAAAACAAAACAACAACAGCAACGACAACAGATTGAAGTTATTTTGTGCATGACAAAGTGAAGCTGCCCTTAATAACAAGGTACAAACACAAGAAAAAAATGAACACAAAAAAAGGGATGGGAGAGGAGAAAATACAATAAACTATATATATAACGATATATATATATATTTTATCCAATTATTTCGGGAGTTTGTTTATGTACAGATCAAGTATAGCAATTTGCACAAAAATTAGTTGATCTAATACCACTTAAATACAGGTACTTTTTTTCCATCTCACTATACTACTTTATATTTATTTAATTCTAATTGCTTTGTTTTTTGTATTTTTTTTTTAATTTTTAAATTTTCTTTGTTTTTTTTTTGCCACTATTTTTCATTTTTTTTTTTTGCAATGAACGTTAGATTATATCAGAATTAACAAAAGAAATAATGTACATATAATAATAAGAAGAATAAGAATAAGAATATTCTCTATTATCAATATTAGCAATGCTTTAAACTTACAAAGATATCCAGGCCAGCAGTTTAACTCCACGCTTCTTTAAATAAATGTTTCAAGAAAATAAATATGTATGAACATATATAGTTGACTACGTATGTATATATGTAAGTGTGAATGCATGTTTGTATGTGTATGTGTGTGTATATATATATATATATATATATATATATATATATATGCATACATACATACACATACATACATTTATAGGGATTCATTTAGAATCGAGGCATATCAACATGTAAGATGCCAGAAAATGGCTAGGTATAAATTACACAAAGCTGAAAGTTATATAATACAACATTATCAACATCAAGTGCTGACAGGATATTGTAGTTATGTAATTACCAAATCCAATTAATGACCAATGATCAAACTCACCAGGGATTTTGGTGTGACATAAGTACAAAAACGCCATTTGGATGTTACTATTTTATATACATACATATATACATATATATATAATCAACAAATATAATTATTATATACATACCCAAATATATGTTACATTAACTTAAAGAAAAAAATTACATAAATCTAAATAAATACAATCTCTTGTTAAAATACTGCAGCAAGAAGTTGGTTAAAATGCTGATATTGCTAGGAGTATTTATATAATATCTCAATAGTAATATTATATAAAAAGCATTCACTGGAATAACATAAAAAAAAAATTAAAAAACAAAAACCACCTCGACCAGTTGAAAAAAAAAACATTGAAATACAAACAGGAATATGGTACATAAAATGTGTCCTCCTCTACAGTCACTTTTTGATGTTTTTATTTATATACAAATGTTAATTTCAAAAAAAAATAAATAAAAATGGAGAAGTAAAAAAAAAATGGAAAACTTTTAAAAAGGGCAAAAATATCCCTCTTGATAATAGATATTCAATAAAAATCCCAATAAAAAATATCTATGCACACAAACACACACACATATAGATTCATATATACATATATGAATTATATACATATATATATATATATATATATATATATATATATATATATACATACATATAGATTCATATATGCATATATATATATATATATATATATATATATATATATATATTCATTCATATATGTGTATACATATATATTCATATATGTGTATACATATATATTCATATATATATATATATATATATATATATATATATGAATATATGATATACATTCACCCATATATATATATGTATATATATATATATATATATATAGATTCATATAACTTATATATGTGCATATACACATACACAAATACAGTGGTATATGCTGGTTATTATTACACGGTGTGCTACCATGCTTGAACCTACTACTCTAGGATCAATACAAATATAGCAAACTTTAATCTGTTTTAAAAATAATACAACTTCTGATTTAATCTTTCTGAGTGCATACACTTAAATTTAATTCGATTTTTAAAACAAATTATGACCAGATTATATCATGATGACACTGCAGAAGAAATATGATAAACTTCTGCTTATATATAATTGATGTGCACAACCAGCATCTATGATGATGATGTGTATGCATAGATGCATATATATATACATACATACACATATACGTTATATATATATATATATATATATATATATATATATATACAAATATAAACAAACATATATATATAAATATATATACATATACATATATACACACATACATATGTACATACACACACACATATATATATATATATACATATGCATATATACACACATACATATGTACATATATATATATATATATATATATATATATATATATATACATACATATATATACACACATACATATGTACATATGTATATATATATATATATATACATACATATATATATATATATATATATATATATATATACATACATATATATACACACATACATATGTATATATGTATATATATATATATATATATACATACATATATATATATATATATATATATATATATACATACATATATATACACACATACATATGTACATATATATATATATATATATATATATATATATATATATATATACAAATATAAACATAAACATATATATATAAATATATGCACACACACACACATATATATACACACACACATATATATACACATACACAGACGTATATATATATATATACACACATATATAGATACATATATATACACACACATACATACACACATATATACACATATATACACATACATATATACACACACATATATATACACACATACATATATACACACATATATATAAACACATATATACATACATATACATATGTACACAAATATATATATATATATATGTATATATATATATATATATATATATATACATACATACATATGCATATATACATACATATTCATAGATACACATATATACTTATATATGAAATGGTGATAACACTGAAGTGCTCTAACATGGCCAGAGCCTTAGGACTGAAACATATGAAAGAATATACATATATAGAAACAATCCAGGTGTGAATCAAAGTTAAAGAAAGAGGGTAATATTCTGAAATGTACAGATTGTTTTCTCTTATCCTATTCACCTTTGACACGCCTTGTAGATATACATATATATATATATATATATATATATATATATATATATATATATATATATATATATATATATATATATAATGTGTGTGTATGTAATTAGTGCAATTAAAATCATCTATTCATGCAACTACAACCAATATGAAGAAGAACGTAAACAATCTGGTGTAGCTCAGAGATTTGAATTTATCACGATGTGCTTTCAAATAATGTAATCTATAATCTTTACTGAATAAATAGATATTACTTTCTGCTTGATTATAGAAAAAAGAAATATGTGAATAAATGACAGAATGAATAAGTGGAGTGGTGAGGAAATTAGTAAAACAAAAAAGACAAAAGAAACAGTAAACTTCTCCCTCCTCTGAATGGCATCTTTTGTTTTATCTGGCATCACACATTTTATAAATATAATAGAATGTGTTTGTGTTTAAATCCTAATATATACATATAAATATAAATTTATACATATATATATATATATATATATATATATATATATATATAGGCATACAAACACATACACAGTATATAAACACATGCACATATATATATATATACATACACATGCACACATTACATTTATATATACGTACACATGTTATAAACACACACACACACATATATATATATATAGTAGAATAAGGAATATATATATACACATACAGGCATATTCACAGATATACATGTTTGTTGCTATATGCATATATACTTATTTCAACTTGTTACAATCACTTAGTAAGTTTCCTTTTTTTTATGCAAAGGAAAACAACTTAGACTACACACACACACACACACACACATATGTGTGCTATGTATAGATAGATATATAGGTATATTTATGCATACTTAAAACAATTATGTTCTTGTGTGACATTTCTTTTGATTAATACTTAAAGAACCTAATAATGATTTTTGGAGTAAATATTGTTATAGCTGATTGCGCCCTCCTGCTACAGAACCATAAATTATGTTTGGTACCGGTTTTCAGCCAGATAGAAGCAAGCTATATTCTGACCCTGTTATCAAAAAGATGGGAATTCATGGTAACCTCAAATCATTTAACCACTATGCTATATGGTAAACATCTTGGCTACATTTTGGATGATCAGTGTAATCACCACTACCACCACCACCACCACCATTTTTGTTTTGTATCTAATAAAATATATCTTTTAAAAAGGCTTCAGTAACACACCATTCTTTTTTCTCTATTCTGTATTACTCAAAAGGCTTTGTTTGAGAAAGAGAATAGAAAATATGTATAAGAAAAAAAGAAAAATGAAAAAGATATATTAAAGGAATATTTTCTTTCTTATAGATGTGAAGAAGCCAAAGAATATATATAGAAAAATATATGAAGGAAAGTGACAATTATGTCCTTTGCAAGAATAACAACAGCAACAAATATGACAACAGTAATGATACAAAATCAGAATGGCTCCATGCATAAATTAAAATTATATGGATAAACAAAAATCAGTTTGTTGAGAAATACCTTTCTTCTTTTATTGTAAAGGCTTACAATTCCTTTTAAATAAAAGCCTAATTTCTCTGAATATTTTGTTAATGAAATAAATATGTTATAGATCCTTGTGTATATAGTTCTTTTTTAAAATTTGGTAAAATTTATCTAATTCAATATTAAATTTTGTCTAACTGAAGATATTTTTATTCCACTGTAGTCTATTATTGCCCTTTTGATTTGATTAAAACTAAGTGCAAGAAGTGCCTTAAGATCTGCAGTATGTTTGAATGTTTGTTTTCAAACTATCTAAATATACTTAATTTAATAGTCAAATAGTGTTATGTGCATCCACCTGTACAATACGTTTTTATACAGGTCACTCACACACATGCATACCATATATATATATATATGTGTGTGTGTGTATGTGTTAGAAAGGCACACATACATATAGTTCCAATATTTCAAGCAATGGGAAGATGATGTTTTGAGATGCATCTGTCCAACACATGCCAGCATGGAAAAGTGGATGTAAAATGCAGATGAAAATAATTCAAATATGTGCCAAAATCTGTTTTTAACTATAATTTTTTTTTAAAAGGCGTTCTAACTAAATAATAAAAACAGGAAAACCTTGTTCAACACTTCTGACCAGAGCAGGTGATACTAACTTTGGGTAAAAAATATTAGCTTCTTGCTTTAAAATACATTATATTTAAATTTCAAAATTACATTCTATCACAATCTTATCTGAAAAACTTTTTAATAATGGAAAAGTTATTTTACTAAACCCCTCCAAATTCTTGGATATTTTTAAAGCCAGTTGCAGCATACAGATTGTAAATCTCTTTAGAGATATGTTCATAAACTGCTAGAGAAATCTTTGGATTAAATCAAGAACAATATAACAAAGTAAAAATCCTTGCAAACACTATTTTTAATGAAAACATTATTAAAATAAGTCTTGAGATCTGTGTACAAATTATTCTTTTAATCATCATCAAGGCCATTAATTGATATTTTAAAGTGTGGTGGAGACTAATAAGATAATAATTACTTTTCCGTGTTTAGTGCTTAGTCTTTTTAGTTCATACTGAATTGATTCCAATCTTGTTGAGATTTAATTTCCATTTAAGCCCTTGCATAAGCTGAGTCTCATTTATATACTAGAGTCAAACCAGTTGATGTATATCTCATGATATATATCGTCATTTAATGTCCTAATGTCTATATATATATATATATATATATATATATATATATATATACATACAAACATACACATTATTTATATATATGATTTTTTTAGTGTCCATTTATGAAATCCATTCACAAAACTTTGGTTGCCCAGGACTACAGAGTGAGACAGTTGCTTCAAAGTGCTGTGCAGTGGAACTGAACCTGAACCACACAGCCATACCTGAACATATATGCAGTAAAACCCGAGAAGATGCAAACGGTTCTAAAAGTAAAATAAATATTATGCCATGAAGAGTTTAATGCTTCTGTTCAAAATGTTAAGCTGCATTTGTTTCTTCCAGCATAAAATTACTTTAAGGGTAGATACATGTGTGTGTGTGAGAGAGAGAGAGAGAGAGAGAGAGAGAGAGAGAGAGAGAGAGAGAGAGAGAGAGAGAGAGAGAGAGAGAGAGAGAGAGAGAGAGAGAGAGAGAGAGAGAGAGAGAGAGAGAGAGTTTGTAGTGACATCATCATTTTTTTATGTCCACATTTGACACTTGCCTGGGTAGAACAGGTTGCTATTTCTTGAGGCAATTTTTATATAGAATCATTGCTCTTCATTGATGTGACTAAGGAACCACCTGACTAATCAGACAAACACTAACTGACAAAGGGACTCAATACAAGTGTAGAATCTAATGTAATAATTTTACTGATAATAACTTTGAAGTTTTGTTGGATATGTTGATTTTCAAACTAACAGCTAAATATACCAAATAACCAGCAAAACTTTGAAGTTACTATGTAAGCTATATACTCAGTAAAACTCTAAAGTCAGTCAATATAATTTCACACTCACACACAGAGTTAATAGGTGCTTCACTGTTTTCTGAAATCTGATCGTTACAAGATTGTAGCATTAAATAGACATTATGTGTTTTTATGAGTATGCAATGGAATACACCTTTATGTCTAAAGTACATAGGTACATATATATATGTATTTGTTATGAGTGCTTGCATGTAATGATGCAAAGGTACTCACATATAAGTGAATAATAATTTCATATATACATATGGGGGTCCCAGGAATTTGGAAGTTAGAACATAAAGGGCTGTCACTAAATGCAGCAATCCTTTGATTATTTTGCCAATCCCTCCTAATAATAATAATTCTACTATAGCCACAAAACCTGATATATGGTGGGAGGGGACTAGTCAATTACGCTGACCCTAGTGTTTGACTGGGACTTTTTTATCGACCCTGATGGGATGAAAGGCACAGTCAACCTTGATAATATTTGAACTCAGAATGTAAAACCAGAAAAAAAAAAAAAAGGCTGCTAAGCATTTTGTCTGGTGCAGTAATATTTCAGCCAATGAAGAGAGAGAAATATTCAGATTGGAAAAAGAAAAATTTAAATACAGAAAAAGGATTTCTTTCATTTAAAATCTATAATGTAATTATAAAACTCATTAGTATATAATTATTGTAAGAATTAAACTATTATGTGGATATTTGGAGAAACACATGCAGGAACAGATACCTACATTAGATTTCTTCTTATAGAAAAATAATTTCTAAGATGTATATAAGAACTGAAGAATTGAATTGAAAAAAGAAAAGGTAGACAATATGATAGAAAGAAATGGCAAAATCAAATCAAATATTTATTAATTTATGTAATTAGATGAAATTCTTTTTTCATCGATTTCTCAAGATTCTACAGAGTTTTGAAATAGAGTAAATTATAGTAGGCAATTATTTCCTGGGCTCAATGTATGTGTGTATATGAATTTATCTATGTGTGCAAGTATGTGTGTGTTTATTGTATGCAGCTGGTATTTTCCTATGTTGTTACTTAAATGTTCATTTTAACTTATTGCCTAAGGAATTATGCTACATGTGAAACTACAAGTAGCAACACAAGGAAGTGTCAGTTTCATGTTGCAATAAATACTACAATACGAAAACATCTAAGAGAAGGTTACAGGTAGTGGAGTATTTATCTAGTAAACTTGGGACTGGATCTAACCCAAGTTTCTAAATATTTCCAAAGCTTGATAAAAACTAAATATAACAATTATGTATCAAAATGTTTTGATAATTTTAAAAGTATACAAACAAATATACACATACATATAACCGTTAATGAATAAAGACAGTAATCATTTATTTGATATCAACTAAGATATGAACTTTTTATGTCTACTGCTTACTTCACTGAAATGTTACTCAATAAGGGTAGAACTATTTTTACATAATATTATACAGATAGAAGAAAATGTCTGCAATAACTAGTCTTGGATGTACCTTTTCTTTCTAAGTAAATAAATATCGCATTTATTTTATTTTATTCTTTTGCAAAGCACATACACATTTCAGTGTTTAATATTAGAACTGCTTTGAGATTTTATTTAGTGTTTTTGTTGTTAGGAATATACAGTAGGAATTTAGCTCTTGTTAACATTGTTGAGCTTTCTTTAAGCTGTCTAACTTTATGAAAAAGAATTTAAGCTCAAAATGTCAATGACACATCCACTGTCTTAACCTCTCATTGGGCTCAAACTGATAATTACACTTTGTTTTCACTTAGTCTTCTATGCTGTTATTCTCTACATTAATTTTGAACACACATACGCATCACAGATGTATATGTGTGAAGGTGGTGGGTTAATAAAATAGGTGAAATAAATGGCAGTAAACAATGATTCTTTTAATGTTACTTTTAACCTTGATCAGAAGTCAAAATAAGAGAGAGAGAGAGGTGGAAGAGAGAAACTGGGAAAGAGGTAGGAGAGAAAAATAAGATAGAAGTGGGGGAAAAAGAGAGGGGGGAGAGAGAGTACAACAAAACTTATGGAATTAAAATAGTCAGTCATACATGAATGACTAAAGATGTTTTCACTGAAGCACAAGAAATTTCAAAACACAGGTAGCAGAAATTCCGGATCTTTTTTAAATCGGGGGCCACATTTTTCATTAACGAAACACTTTGAAACTTGGAACACTGGTAGAATGTGTCATATAAAACATCTTTTTCTCTTAGTCTTCTTAAAAAAAAAAGAAATCCATAAATTATTCCATGTTAAAGTTGTCGTATTTCTGTAATTTCAACCAATCACTGACGTCCATTCAGCCGATATACATTAAGTGCCGACTACATAAACAAACGATTCTGAAACAATTAACCCTAAGCCTAACCCTAACTCTAACCCTAAGCCTAACCCTAGGGTTAGGGTTAGGGTTAGGGTTAGAGTTAGGGTTAGGGTCAAAGCAAATTTAAAATGAAAAAAGCAAATAAAATGAAGAGTCGTTTGTTTATGTAGTCGGCACTTAATGTATATCGGCTGAATGGACGTCAGTGATTGGTTGAAATTATCGAAATAAGACAATTTTTTACATGAAATAAATTCGAATACAAAAATATTTTTCTGTTCTATAACACAAAATAGATAAGTATACGAAGTTTGAAAGTCTTTCGGTACCAAAAACACTACGTAAAACATTAATGAAAAATGTGGCCCCCGTTTTAAAAAAGATCCGAAATTCCATTATGCAGCAGCACTCCATGCTACTCCACTGTAATTGTAATCAGTAACATCCTCGTCATGTATGCTATCAACCATAATCATCATCAATGACATGCTTCACATGGTTCTGGGTTCAGTCCCACTGTGCGGAACCTTGGGCAAGTGTCTTCTGTTGTAACTCTGGGCCGACAAAAGCCCTGAGAGTGGATTTGGTAGATGCATTTTCTAAATGTGCAAGCTCATTCAAATTGCAATTGCATCAAACACAATTATTAAACTATCTTCTTGTTTCTACCAGGTTGACAAATGATGAAATAAATTAATATTTTTGTCATGAAACACTGGGTAGTTTTCAAGGATTTTTGTGGTTTTTATTATAATATTTTTACTCCCTTAACTGACTGAGTGCTATACCATACAGCGTGTGTATGTTGAAAATCATCCCATGCAGTATGTGCGTGCATCTTTGTTTGTCTCCCATCACTGCTTGATGACAGGTGTTGGTGTGTTTACGTCCCTGTAACTTGGTGGTTTGATAAAAGAGACCAAAGGAAAAGTATCTGACAAAAAAAAAGTACTGGAGTTGATTCATATGACTAAAAATTCTTCAAGATAATATCCTAGTTTGGCTGCAGTCTAATGACTGAAACAAGTAAAGGATAATGTGAAAAGCAGTTCTCAAATAAATGAGTACCAGTAAGTATTTGAAAGTAGTAGTGGTGGTAATAGTAGTAGTAGTAGTAGTAAAGGAGGTGGTGGTGTATATCATGATGTTGGTTGTAGTACTGTTATTGATATTGGTGGTGGTGGTGGTGTTGGTGGAGATGTTTATTAGTGATAGTGCCTCATATATACCAGTAATGTTCATGGTCATGATATTAGTGCTTACAGTGATGTTAGTAATGGTGGTTATTATAGTATGATGTCATTGGTGTTGATGATAGTAGTTTTAGAGTTGTTGGTGGTCGTAAGTGTCAGAGGTAGTAGTGGTTATCATCATAATCGAAGTTATAATTGTAGTGTAGGTGGTAGTAGTAGTAGTAACAATGACAGATACAGCAGAGCAAGTAGCAATAATAGAAGCAGTGGTCATACAAGTAATAGTTGAAGTAGCAGTAGTACTAGTAGTAGTAGTAAAAAGAGAAAAATAGTTATATAGTTGCTGGCAGCATAAGCAAAACTTTACAAACGTAAAAATTTCTCCATTCAGTTTTTCAGATATTAAAGATACAGTAACTTTTGTTGTCCTTTCAGGAAATGATCCATAAGTTTAAAATGGCTCTTGTTTTGAGCAATTTTCTTCTTAACTTTGAATACACAAATGTATAAACCTATTCCATGTTTATGTATTTGTGTGTGTACACACACATACGGAGGTGCAATGGCCCAGTGGTTAGGGCAGCGGACTCGTGGTCATAGGATCGTGGTTCCGATTCCCAGACTGGGCGTTGTGAGTGTTTATTGAGTGAAAACACCTAAAGCTCCACGAGGCTCTGGCAGGGGATGGTGGTGAACCCTGCTGTACTCTTTCACCACAACTTTCTCTTACTCTTACTTTTGTTGTGCCTGTAATTCAAAGGGGCCAGCCTTGTCACACTGTGTCACGCTGAATATCCCCGAGAACTACGTTAAGGGTACACGTGTCTGTGGAGTGCTCAACTACTTGCACGTTAATTTCACAAGCAGGCTGTTTCCGTTGATTGGATCAACTGGAACCCTCGACGTCGTAAGCGACGGAGTGCCAACAACACACACCTACACATATTTAATATCATCCCAGGGCAGATGTTTATTAATGCTTGATTTGCAATTTCTGTGTTAAACATGAAATTATTTTATGCTGTGTTGGAGTTTTCTTCATTTTCATTTTGTAGTAGCTCAAGTCTCTTTCTAAGTCCTATTGTGTATTAATTGCAGATTTCTCTGTTGTTGGTTAAAATTGACCAGCTATATGCAGGCCTAGAGACTGATTTAGTTTTGATAGCTCTAAGGCTCAGGCAAAATTTTGATATGACAATTTTCTGTTGCTAAAACTGTGTTTAAGGTAAGTTTTACCAATTTTTTGTTGATTAGCATGTAATTTAGTTGAGAAGTCAAGTCACTGGCATAAGTGAATGTATGCAGCTTGAAAAGTTTCTTTTGAAATTTGGCATTTAGAAAAACTTTGTCAAGATTAAATTCATTTAGATACTCGCCATTTCTACTTGTAGTTGTGTGGAATGTGTATTTATTTATGGTCTTTGGATGTTTGTATCACCTCCAGTTTCAAGACCACTGTGCTTTGGTATTTGTAACACCTGCAAGAAGTGGCTCAAGCTGAAATTATACATCAAAGTTCTCAAATGAATCCAATTTCAAAAGCTACCAAAAGCACTAGTAGACCTATACCTATCTCAACAAAAGTGTTACATCCAAAGAAGAATAAATCAAATTAAACACACTATCGCAAACAAGCAGACATCACTAGTATGTCAGACAGTTAAAGAAATAAGCAGGTGCAAAAACTTCAAGTCAAAGATTGAAGCTAAAAATCCACAGAAACGCTTAGAAAAGTGGAGGGATCATTTTGAAAATTTGCTTGGGAATATACCGTCAGTTTCTGATAAAAATGTAATATCAATTATTGACCACATACTTGATATTATAACTTGTGGTTTGACCATTGACGAATTGAAAGACATCCTTAAAATCACACAAAACTGAAAAGCTGCTGAACTAGATAATATTCCACCTGAAGTCTGGAAATATTCTGGAAAACAGAATATCAATGATATTCTGTTAGGCTTCTGCAATACAGTCTACAATGGAGGCAACATTGACAAATGGACAGAAGGTTGCATACTATCATTTCCAAAGAAAGGCGATTTGGGTCTTACAAAGAACTACAGAAGCATCACTTTTACAGCCATCACTACAAAAATTTATAATTCACTCCCATTCAAAAGAACTTTAGAAAGTTTTAAGAAAGAAATCAAAAAGTGGCTTCAGAAAAAATAGATCAGCTGTTGGACAAATATTTACAGTATGTTGTCTAATAGAAGGAGTTAAAGCCAGAAATCTTGAAGCAGTGTTACTGTTTCATTTCTCAAAGGTTTTTGACTCTATCCACTGGTAAAAATGGAAAAAATCACTACTGGCCTATGGTATCCCTGAGGAAACAACAGCAGCAATTATGATGCTCTATAACACCACCAAATCAATGGTAAGATCCCCAGACGGAGATACAAGTCTCTTTGCTATCAGAGCCAGAATACTCCAGCAGGACATATAGGTAATTTCTCTCTTTCTGAAATTATATCTTTACAACATCAGTTGACAATCTAAACAGCCTCAGTTTCACACTCATGAAAAGAAGATCAATCAAACATCCAACTCTATGCTGATGATTTAACCTTCCTCTTTGACACACTATTGAACTCCACTAAATTACTTCATAGTCTAGAATTAGCTGCACATGATGTTGGACTACTTGCTAATCTTTGTAAAACCAAGTTCATTGCTCACAGTTAACAAGGATCCATCACCAACACCAATTGAGATCCCATTAGTCAAGTCGATTTTGTGTACCTGAGTTCTGAGATAGCCTCAACTGAAAAAAGATGTAAAAACTCAGACAGCCAAAGCTGGATCTCAACTCTGTCAGACAACCTTAAGAGGAATTTTTTCATTTAACAGTAGAGTCAGTCCTGGATGTTTGTCAAAAAACTGGAATCCAAGCCAGATGGAACTTGCATCCTAACGTTAAGAGCAGTCTTAAACACGTCTTGGAGTACTCATTCCACCAAGAAACAACTGTATGGAGGTCTGTCTCTTTCCACCATTATAAGGAGAATGCACTTGAGCTTTGCTGGACATTGCTAGTGAGCTAAACAAGAGCTGGCAAATGACCTACTGCTATGGATACCAAAGTGTGGCTGTACATGAGGAGGTCATCCAAACACAACATATGTAGATGAACTCACCAGAGATATTGGATGCTTCCCCAAAGACCTCCATCAGTTAATGCAAAACTGAGATGGCTGGCATTTGTGGGTTAAAATTGTGCAAGCTCAACCAGATGATGATTATATTTAATGTATTAACACACTTTTACTAATGGTTTCACGAGAGAGTCAAACCCCAATCAGTTTTAGGCCATTAAAAGACCAGTGACATTCCACAAACGTTCCATACTCAAGATGCAAAAATGAAGTTCTTTTGAGTTAAATTCACTTAGTTCTTCAATCTGCCATGAAAATATTAATGATGTGTTAATAAGTATTTTGACTACACATTACTCTCTTACTCTTGACATGTTTGAATATCCTATTTTTCGTTCATATAAATTCTTTTATATGATACATACATATATAAAAGCTCCAATCCTTATTTCCTTACATACATAATATTAGGGTTATTAAATGCTATATACATATATATATATTGTTATATCTTGGGAAGGTTTTTACACCAGTAATAAATACATGCACTGGTTCAGTTTCACTTCTTTATCATAGGTCATTTGGTTTGTTATTTACCCAACCAACTAATTTGCTGCTTGCTTAATCAGTCAGTTAAACAACAGTCAATTGTTTGACAAAGTCCTTTTGTTGCCATTCCTGACCTCATCAATACCAAGCTCCTCCTTATTTCCAGATCTGCTTCAAATCTGTTTGCCCTTGAACTGACACCTGTGTTTACGAAGCTATATACTTGAGGGAAGACAACCGATTGATTGTCTAACCAACTGATCGATTAAGTTGATTGTCTAATCAACTGATCGATTAAGTTGGTTGCTTAAAGGACTAACCAATTCATTAATAATGAAGTGAAGTTGAATGACTACATGTATTTATCATTGGTATAATGACCCTCTCAAGACACAACAAAATGTTTCAGCACAAATCAAATACAAAAACAAAATGTGTGTGTGTGTATGTATACTCAGAGACATGTATGTACACATGTATTGTAGATGTCTATAGACAATATGAGTATAGATACACATACATATAGATTATACACACACACACACACATATATATATATATATATATATATGTGTAGATATATATATATAAATATGTGTATAGATACACATACATATATAAATATATATATATATATATAGACAATATGTGTATAGATACACACACACACATATATATATATATATATATATATATATATATATCTAGACAATATGTGTATATACATACAAATATATATATATATATATATTATACAGAGAGAGACAATATGTGTATAGATGCACACACACACACACACACACATATATATATACTTTATTTAAAAGCAGCAGAAATATATACATATATATATTTATATATATATACACATACACAAACTAGAATAATATGTGTTATTTTATAAGTATGATAATATGATTATATATCTTATACTATATAATTTATATATGATCACTACAATATTCTGGCTCTGTAGGTAGCTTGCAAATTTAGCATTAAATTATCTGACCATCTTATATCATATACAAGTTGAGAACATCCTTATATATAAAAACCATTCATGAAAACCAACAGATTTCTCTTTCGAATCAGAAACAAGAGCTTTTGAAGAGTTGAATCCTCATTAAATCAACACAAGATTAATTAAATAAAGCACTAAACAGAAACAAACCATTATATATGAGGTCCCAAAATACAAAACAAAACCCCCATTAAGATGGGGTGAAAAAACAACAAACAGGGTGTATTAGTTTAATGCTTAGGAAATTTGGAAGAAATTTTTAACATTTCAAGCCTATTGCTCTTCTACAGAAAGAACAGATGAGTAGAGAAACAAAAAAATGAGGAGCTGAAGTGAAAGGCCAAAGCAAATAATATATTATTTTGCTTAGGCATAGTAACACTAATAACATGGTGTTAGAATTCAATATACAGAAACAGCTGTAAGCTAATGAACTTCATGACATAATTTCTTATTCCCTTGTCATTTAATTTCTCTCTTTCTGTGTGTGTATATATATATATATATATATATATACACACACATATATATATATATGCGCGCGCACACACAGACACACACACACACACAGATGTATGTATGTGTGTAAATGAACTAACATTATTGCATAAAAAGGGAAGAAGTATTCAATACTAAGTGTAGAATTATGAAATATTTTATAGAAACAGAAAATTCAAAAATAATACAGTTTCATGCTTGTTATGTTTAGCATTATATCACATATTCATAAGAAAGGAATAGTACTCTATTGTATAAATTCAAGTCTCTGTCCGTTACTTATTTTATTAATGTGGAAAGTTAATGAACCATGAAACAGCAGAGAATGTTGAGAAGAAGATAAATGAAGACAGTATGAGAGAGGAGGAGGGTGAAGAGAGAGAGAGGGAAGACAATGAATTGCTTGATGATGATGAGAGAAAAATAGAGACAGTGATGTATGTTGGGAAGATAAATGGGATGAAATGACTGAGTCATGTGCTGAGGAAGGATGAATGTGATTGAATGAGAGAAGTGATGGAAATGAATGCGGGAGGAAAGAAAAGAATAAGATCAAGAAAGAAATAGCTAAAAATGATGGAGGAAATGATGGGAATGTAAAGCTTAAGGAAAAATGGGAAAGACTGTCTAGGGGTTCACTGCTAACTTTTGCTTTAACAATGAAAATAGCCTTAAAACACTTGGTCTTGTATTGTAGTAAGGATGAAGGATAAAGTGTAAAATAGTAGGACTTGAACTAAAAGTGCAGATATATGAAACTAAATACTCTAAGACATTATTTATTCCAGTACTTTATTGTCTTTGCAACTCTACAGCTTTCACTTTCATTGTTTGATAATATTAGTGGATAACACCAAAAGGGAGACTATTGTACATGGAAGTTCCTATGTAAAGCATGTTTTTATTTTCTCACAAAGCTAGTCACTAACCACTGATGACTAGATGTTACATATTTTGCATAAATGAACTTGGATACAGTCTGTCAGAGCTTTATAGTTTGTATTAACTATCCAAGCTAAAATTATGCTTGTGCAGCACTAAATGTGAATACTTTTGAATCATACTCAGCCACGCAAGTGTCTTAACAGCTGAGATGTATTACACAGACACACACAAATACACATATAAGTTGTATAATATTCATTAAAATTGGTGTAATCAATGAGGACTACTTTCATTTTCAGTACCAAATGTTTGATGTTAATATAGAGTTTTTAGTTTTTTTAAACAAGTATGATTAATTTAACAACAGATTATTAGCAAGTAACTTGATAATGACCTAAGGTCAATACAACCATTGTACTAGTTTTTCAATTATATATATGTATGTACATAAATACAAACATACACACACACACACACACATATATATATATATATATATATATATAGACATGCACACACACACACACACACACACACACATATACTGTTTGTTGTCCTTCTGTTTCCAATCCTTTAGAATTCCCATCTAAGCGTTCCCTATGATTTGTCTTCATCCAAGTGTAAGGCTGCACTCTGTTAATTTTTTTAATCATTTGTCTTTGTCCATCGTCTTGAATAAGACTTATTCACTTTCATATGTCAACTTCAGTATTGCCTGTTGTCCGTGTATTGTTTGTTTGTTCACAGTCCAATATTCTCTGAACCCTTGTGAATGCCGCCAGCCTGGAAGCACCGCAGTCTTATCATGAATGGCATGAAACTGTGTAATACCATCTGGTTGATAACTGATGAGGAATTTAGGAACCTTCTGTGTCTGTATGTTTATACACACACACATATATATGTATGTACACATATATACACACACCACACATATATATATACATATAAACATATAGACACACATATATATATACACACATAGCTCATATATATATATATACATAGCTTATATATATATATATATATACACATACATATACACAGCTCATATATATATATATATATATATATATATATATACACAGCTCATATATATATATATATATGTATATACACCTGTACACACACATATACAAAGCTCATATATATATATATATATATATATATATATATACATACATATGCATGTACCT